>NC_137650.1:24711326-24798826 GCF_963422515.1 Blennius ocellaris | reverse complement strand
TTAGTCCCTTTTGAATTACTTTATTTGTTTAAAAGAGGGCTGGAGGTGTGTGTGTGTGTGTGTGTTTGTGCATCGATTTGTGTGGCAAAACGGCAAAAACATTGTAACTGACAGAAGAAGATATTCTTTTTTTAAGCACTGAATCTTCATTTATGCATATTTCATTGCACAGTATTATTACTAAAAAACAAACAAAGAATGTGTTTTTAGTGACAATTAAGCCGGTGAACTTCACCACCTTTCCAAGATCACACACATGAGGCAACACACTGGGTGAGAGAACAGTACGACAGAGATGCAAATAGCAGTCATTACAGATGGTTTGTGTCAACAATCATAAGAGAATAGTGGAGAGAGAACAGTAAATGCTGCGGTGGGCACTCGTAAAGTCTAGCAAAGAGCAATACAGTGTTCATGAAATAAAAATCATGGGCAGAAGTGCAGATCCACATTACTCTGATGTAGAGAGGGAGAGTGCAGTGCTGGAGCAAGTTTTACAGAAGGTTAAAACATCCACAGGCTAGTTGAATGAAGACATGCACAACCAAAGGACTTAACATCAAAAGAACCTGTGTTTTCAGCTATTCTCTGTGGTGGGCTTGCTTTGCATATTTCATGGCAGTGGATTTCATATCCATGCCCACCTTTCTATTGATATGGGCAAAGTCTTTTTCTTTCTTCAATTAAAATGTTTTTCTTTTCTCTCAGAGTCTAATCTGCAGTTTTGATGAAAAGCAGATTTTTAATTGTTGTTCTTTTCGGCAGCAGGGAACCATTCTAACAAGTGGGAGCTTTCACCCCCGTGTAGTTCTTCCCCTGAAGTGAAGAGCGAGAATAAGAACACAACATTTGTTTTTCTCTACATAAAAGACACCAGATGACCTATGGTTCCAGCCAGACCTTTAAAGAAATGGAGGACAATCAAAAGGACAAATGTGGCGGGCCTCCTGTGTGAGGTACAAGATGAATGCGAAACAGCGCGTCGGTTCTGTGATGTCTTTGACCTGATAGTTCAAAGCTGCTCCTGGACTCTGGACCCCCGTTCAGTGTGCGAGCACCTCAGACAAAGGCTTTGTTCATAATAAAGTAAATCCACCACATTGTTCCTTTGAGCTGAACATCACAATTTCAACAGGGAGGACACGGTCCAGACCAGAGCAAAGCTTGAATGTATCTACAAACACAGCACACATGTTATTATTTTAAAGAATTCAAGTTGGGTGTTTTTTGTTTTTTTTTTCATTTGTCAAACTGTATACCGGTATGTGCCAAAGTTTGGCAAATTCAACCGTTCTGATCCCTTCCCTAAATGAAAACGCTTGTGTGACTGTCCTCATTAGGAATGAGTCCATCTCCTCGAGAACCCCTTGGTATGCAAGGTGCTCTTTCATACACTGTTTTAAACAAGCCCAGTCTTGTAACGGGGTGCATAATGCAACTCTGTTTCACTGGGACAGGTTATGTGGTGGCGAGGCACAAGGCAGTGTGCTGTGGAGCTACAGGACACCGACTCCCCTCTCCACCACCCTTGCTCTGGTATCAGGAGCATGGGGAGGTGCTCCAGCCTGCGGCCATAGTTAACCATGGCAAAGCAGCGAAGGCTGGCTGCTGTGGTGCCTCCATTCCTCCTGAGACACAAGGGTGAGCAGGGCTTTGAAGTTAAAAGTGTGGCTGGAAGACAATATGAGAAGCATGCGAACATCTATCTGTGGCGTGTGCTGTTTAATGTCGGGGCAAAGGTGGGTTGTGTGATGATGTCCAACCTGTACAATGGAGCCAAGTGTTTGAATAGCAACGCAACTGCACGTTCGGTGCACCACAGCTTCATTATTTCTACCTGTTTTATATCAGTGTGGCAGAAATAAGATAAATGCCACTAGCCTCCTCAAAAATAAAAAAGGAAAAATACAACAAAAGGTTTAAGATCTAAAAATCAAACTGTATAAGAATTCTGCCCGCCCCTTCATTTTAAAAGGACACATTTTTTTTTTTTTTTTTTTTACATTTTGATTCTTTCAAATGTTTGAAAGCTGCAGAAACTCTCCACACAATTTGGTCTATAAAAGTGGTCAATAAGTCAATATCAGCTGTGAGCGAAAAAGCCAGCTGTGCTTTAAGAATATCACTGCAGCCCCTACATATGCATGTATGATCAGAAGGCACATGAGACGCGATGAATGCCACAGCATTACCGCCATTTCATTATGGCGAGGTCCCATGGCGCTGCCCTAATGAGACGTCCAACAATTAGGACGACATGTTGTGTGTGTGTCTCCTTTAAGAGAATATCAGACAGGCATCTTTATCAAACATAGTTTTTTATAAATTCCTCCGTCATTTACAATTAAGCGGATCGGCAGAGTATCTGCACAGACGGCCTGCTTTCCATTTCAGAGTACACACGGGGCATTCCTGTGTCTACAAAGAGGGCCTTCAGAGGGAACGAGAGGGCAGCTCCATCTCAGAGTACACAACACAGCCCTTACACATGTTAATGTTGTCTTTAAAAATATACTGTATATTCCACATACTAAATAGGCCTCATAAATGACTCCAGTTTATAGAACGGCTTAAAAGAGCTGTGAAAGGTTGCTTCTTTTCCCTTTTTTTTTATTTTAAGGGCTGTAGTTTCTCTAATGAAACAGTTTGCTTTCAAGTATTTTGTAAAGATATGATTATTCTCCATCCATCTTCTGCACAGCTTCACCGAATTCAGGGTGATGGGGAACTGGAGGAAGGCAAGTGCACAGATCACCAGTCCATCACAGAGAAAGCAGAGATGCAGAAAATCACACATTCACTCCAACCGGACAATTTACACTCACCAATTTACATGAAACTGTTAATTCTGAATAAGAAAAATTTAGAAAAAGAAAGAAAGAAAATGTCACCAAATGAATGTCCTGAAATATATATTTTTAGCGGCCACGCAAGTGAAAAATAATTGCAATACAAACGATACCGAGACCGCATCGATACCAACGAGCTGAGAAGCAGCACCGGTGTTTTTTTACTCCACGTCCCATCATGATGATACTAAAATATTCACAGACCACGTCTAGACGTATCGATAAATCTCACCGCTTTAGATGAAACAACATGCTGCCATTTAGTGTGAAATTTGTTCATCACATAACCCAAAGTATCATGGTTCATCCTCACCTCCGACTTAATTTGGTTATCACCTCTTTTTTTTTTTTTTTTTTGTATTTGAACGATTTCTTTGATTGGATGGTTTTAACAGGAAAGGAAATGCCTTTGCATTAATTATGAGCTGCACAAACTTGACAGAGAATAAAAGAAAATAGCAAACAGTTTTTTATTCATACCCCATAAATATGAAATTGGTGAAGCAGGGGAGTGGAGATGTATGGTTCTCTGCTGCCATCTAGAGCACCTGAAGAGACATTGCGCCGTTTTAATAAAAGCCTTGATTTTTTTTTCTTTTTCATTAATCGGCTACGCAGTGAGGGTTTCTTTTTTTTCATAAAGTCAGCAGAGTTCAGATGACAAACAGTTTTAACCCTTTTATCAATCAAATGCTTGCCTTTAATAAGAACTCAACAGGATATATATGAGATGCAGATTTCCTCAGGAAAACATTTATCAAATGTTGGAACAGTAAAAGGTAGAAAGATAATAGGCTATTATAAACCCTCACAGTCCTGTCCTGTATTTCTTTGATATCTAAGTTTTAATTTTTCCAATGCACAATTAAAAGCCAGGGGATTATTTTCCCCTTTGAATCTAATGATATGTATAAAGTTCATCTTGGAAGTCTTTGAGAGAATCCAACTGGAGAGAATCTACATCAAATACAAAAGTTTCATTACCACTGACATGTAGGAAGCCAAATTAGGCCCTGAAATTATATTAAATTAAGCCCAGCAGACTTGGATACAGTGTTCACCGTAGCGCATTATGAATATAATATGAAACTGTTGTATTATTGAAAAGGCTCTTGAAGTGGGAAGAATGTGTTTTTCCAGCGATGGGAAGACTTGAAATGTGTTTGGTGAACCTTGAGACCCCGTTAAGTGCAGACAGCCTCACCGAATTCAGTACTGACCCCGTAAAACTACTGTATGGACAGAACGAATTACTGCTCTACGAAACAGAAAAAGGTTGAACAAAATTCAAAAGTAAACTGAAAGTGATATCTGAGTGAATCACAAACAATTTTTCATCTTTGTATGTTTTGAGCAATTATATAAGGAAATAATCCTGCTGTGATTCTACCACAATATACATTTGATATAAATCTTAGCATGACATCTGAGACAAGAAAACAATGTCAATGACCAAAACATGACTTCACATAGTGATAGAAAAAATAAAAAATAAAAAAATAGCAGTCGATCGTATCTGTACCTGTAGCACAAGCGAGAAATTACCCTTTGCTGTTGTGTGTGGCTTTTGCCAATGTTGTACCAACGTCACTGACAAATATGACAGTGGAATAGACCTGCGTATTGTCGTTCGTCCACATAAGGGGCATCTCAAAGCAAATTAAATCAGGTCAACTGGACGTGGTCAGTTCTACACACAAGTTTTTGTAGCTCTCGCTTGATTGAAACCTCATAAGAGAAAGATGAGAACTGGAACCATTTGACTTTTAAAGAAATATTGTCAAACACACACACAAACACAATACAGCCAACCCTCAGACGCACAAAGCGCTGATGTATGTATGATGAATCACTACACATATTTAACCACATGATGGCGCTATGCTACAAAAAGCAAACAGGAGGCGTATAAATATAACTTTCTCAGTTTGTGCTCATTCCTATTCATATTATGTTGCAATGAAGGCCACTGATAATGTCCTCACTAAAACAGTGATGGAAGACAGGAAAATCTCATTCTAAATAATCTGAAACTCGATCAAAAATATGTTAAATAAAACATATACCAACAACAAAAAATCAATTAATATATATATATATCAATCAAAACGTGGAGCTAAATCTGCTTGACACTTGGACTGGAAGAATAATTAAATTAATAAAAAGCACTAGTCTCGGTGAGCCACGTTTCAAGACCGGGGTGGAAGCATTTTGTGTGGAGTTTGAACATTCTCCCTCTGCTCGGTTGTTGCAGGTATTCTGCTTTCCTCAGACGCAGCCAAGATGGGGCGCTTGAAGACAAGCGTCGGTTGCCTGATGCTTTTATTTAAGAATTGTTATATTTTGCACAGAAATATTAACTGACTTAAATAAATCCTTTTCAAACAAGAATGATAGTTAGGCAACATTTCGAGATTCTCTGGTGGTGTCCCTTCTAATATTAATGAATAAATAACAAATGGATTAAAATTAATCATTTTTAATAACTTTTTTTTAAATGATTTATTAACTTTAAGTAATTAATCATTTACTTTGGGAGTTGTTAATGAGTAAAAGACTTACTCATAGTTTACTTCTATAAATATTCTATTAATAATTTCCTTTTCATAAAATTACTTCCAGTTATTTATTACTTTCAGTAATCTATTACTTACAGTAATTTAATGCTAATAACCAAACATAAATGCCAACACCGACAAAAGGCATGTTTTACTATAGACAGGCTGTTTGGCACGGTTTGCAAGGTTGCACCATCTGCTCCGCTCAACAGATAATGGAAATATTCAGACTCCAGGAAGAGAGTCAAGAAAAGGTCAACGTTGAGTAGATATCTTGATTTCATGCAGTAGCATCAATGCAAAAATCACAGTTGTCAACAACAACAATTCTACTAGTGAGGAAGGTTTCAAAACAATAGACTGAAATCTGCTGATTCTCAATGCAAGGCGTGAAAGTAATGTAATTCAAAATAAGAATGAAGTAACGCTGTTGTTCTTTGAAAGCTGTGCAACGCGCCGTTATGCAACAATATGTTGTGCAGCAGACAAACAAACCCGTAATCAATTAAACAGTTGTCAAACAAGAGCAGAGTCTGTAAATTAGTTGGTCAACACAGCGCAGATAAACCTGTACTAACAACCAATTCATAAATGTCTATGTGAATAAAAGATCATTACACTCTGACTGTAAGCTGACAGCAAAAAGACTTCCCAAAGTCTTCACGTTTTGAGATTGATTGTTGTAATAATTCAAAAGTTGTGTTGGCAAAATTGGACAATTACACATGATCATTTTATTTACTGCAAGAAAGCACCATTATCTTGTGAGTTTTTCAAATGAACTAAATTAGACGGAATAACAAGGTTTGTGTAAGTGTCTGGCTTCATTCTGCAATAGACTGCTTTTTGTCACAATTATTCCTGTAATTTTCACAGCACATTTCATTTTGTAAAGGAAACTCACATCACTTTTTATACAGAAAAATTAAGTTGGGCACCAAACAACCAGCTGGCATTTAAAATAAAAAAAATTTTTAAAAGCGTTTCAGACTCTTTGTTTCATAAGAAATGTAACATACTGCAACTCTAACTCAAACCCAGTGTGGGAACCAGATGGTGATGAGGCAAAAGTGACAGATGCTTGTCCCCAGACACCTCAGAGAAATCCGACATCTCCAACAGTTCCTCTCGAGACTAGAGACCGACTGTAAAACCAGCCCTTGTGTCTTTCATTAGCTCTGTTTGGGAGTTCACACATGGCCGCTCACAATCAAGGCTCGCGCCACGCTCCTCTATCTGGTCAACTGATGTGCGCATTGACGATCAGCATCCAGGAGAGAGGTGTGCTCTGCACATTTCAAACACACGTTTCCTCCGAGCACGTTTCAGTCACGAGTCATGTGCAGGCTTGTCGGTTCTGATTAGAGCCATCTTTAGACTTTATATAAGCTCTAAATTATTAACCGCTTATGTTTATTTGATGTACAGCATATACCAAAAAGAGGTTAGTAGCTTGGCAGTGGCTATAATTTTATTTTAAAATAGGTTGTAACAATTCAAAAAGCTTATCCACAAGTTATCCACATGTTGACCTTTGGTCTTCCTGATTTTCTCAAAGGTTTGCCGATACTCTGCTCTGCAGATGGGTTCGATTTGAAAAAAACGACTTCTGAAATATTCTGCCTCTTTAAGTAATGACTTTATAACCAGTTATCTTACCGATTTAACTGTTTATAAAATGAGTCAGCATCAAATTCAAAATAGCTAGTGTTTCATGTAATACTAAAAAGGTCTTGTTTTCTACATAATATATTTTCAAGGCTCTACCAGTGAATTATATACCAGTTTCTGAGAATTAAAATCCAGTGCATCATGTTTACTTTTATATTTTACACAATTACCTTTATCAGGTGAACTTATTGAGTGGTTCTCATCCTGTCGTAATTAAGCCTCTTTTATGCTTTGCATGTTTGGTTCACTTCCTTTCCACCCAAGAACTCTTTTTTTTGTTGATTTGTTTAGTGACAGCAGTGTTTGGTAAAGACATACTGGAGAATTTCTATGAGCTAAACCCAACACTTAGGCTGAAACGTGAATTTAAATAATTGAATGTTATCAATTCTGACATTGAAGCTTTTTTCTGACAGAGGAGAGGTGTCGCAGCTACATCCACTATTTACAAGATGAAAGAGTTGGACTCAAGGTTTAAAATGGCAAAGTATATATTGGGCTGTCAGGGACAAAAAAATTTTTATATTATGTTTGGTGGTCATCTATTAATTCCTCAAAACACGATAAAGTCTGAATAGATAGTCACAGATTCACAATTGAGTCATCTCTTGTCTGCAGGTGTGCAAAAAGTTAAAAGTAAGTTGACAGAAACACTCAGTCCCTGAGGAGACACATAAAGGAAGAAGTCAAACAACTGGGAGAACAAGCATATCAATTAAAGAAGACCAGCAGCCATGAAGCTCAGGGTCTGTTACCCAGGAACTCCAGAGATATGGTGATAGTACTCCAGGGGGCCGTCATGCCAGTAACAATGGCTTCCTAGGGATAGCCACCATGAAGGACATAGTCAGATTGACTGTTGCTAAAATTAATTTATTGCAAAAAGGGGATGATTGGATGCAAGACAGACATCAAAAAAGCCAGAACATAAGTTAAAACGTATTTAAGTCATTAAATAAACCATAAGTGAGAAAAGAAATTGGAAAGGGAGCCATTCGAGGCTAAAACTCTACACAAATCGCCAAGGATGTCAGAAACATTACATAATATGATAGTTGTAGCTCATAAAGATTAGGATTATTGGCAACTATTTTTAATTCAGGGTCCACATGAAGCCCAGTTGGATTCCAACTATTAAAAGATGAGCATAATAACAACTCTAAATATTTCTCTTTGTTTCAGTGCCAATGGGTGCAACTGTATCCCATATGTTTTTATCAAAACATCAAACAATCTGAAATTTCAATAATTAAAAAGTGTATAGAATTCTCTTCAGGCTAATGTTGACTGAAGCCCAACACTCCATCCTTCACCAACTAACCCACAATATTTATAAAACAAACAATCAAGCTGCGGCCACATGTTTGACACATCACTTCCAGATAACGCAACATGACAGCTTTTATAGACATTCGAATCTATATCAGTCAGGAAAGCTATTCAACACAGTGTATGCAGCAAATGTTTATTTTAAACGCCAATGTTGATATTTACTTTCAAAATAAATTCAACGTGACAAAACAAGTAAATGTTGTTTTACACCAATAGTTATGGTCACAACATGACTGAAACGTGACACACATCAGTCCAGAGACAACATATTTAAACGATGAACAACTTTTTTTTATCAATCTGAGAACAAATGAGCAAACAAAGTCCAGTGGGCTCAGGTAAATACAATCATGCACCTTTCGAATCATTTCCCAAATATGCTTTGTAATTTTGGTACTCAAATATATATAATTACAATAATATACAATTTAAAACCAGTCAAAATTCAAGATATCATTCAAATTTAATGGCATTTTAAGCCACAAGCGACAAAAAAAGCATCCAAAATAAAAGTGATCTTACTTTTTTGGGTGTTGGCGTCACCTGGTTCCTGGTATTGTACCTCCTCCGGTGTTGAATACCCTCCACAGTGTGCTGTCCTCACGGGAAAACCAACAATCACTTTTTTTGTCTGTTGCAGTATTTTCTCACTTATCAGGCACCTTTTAAAATTATAAAATAGGTGCCTCACGAGGTTTCGTGATTGTGATTGCAGTCACTTCCTCCTTTCGACGTCATCCAGGAAACTTTTTTTTTTACGTCAAATATATGCACTTTTACTTTTACTTATATATATATATATATATATATATATATATATATATATATATATATATATATATATATATATATATATATATATATATTTCTGTTCAACATCATTACTCTTTGATATAATTATTAAACTATTCAACAGAATACTAAACAAATTTGTCATGGTGCCGTTTTTTTGTTCATAGCTGTGTTTTGTTCATTTGCAAGCCCCTAACCGAGAAATATCACCGCTTTTTAAATATCTGTATACGTGTAAAAATGGCCTCTGACCCTCCTGTTTCTCCTCCTTTCTTTTGATGCAGGATTTTTGGATCAGCGTGAACAATGGATATACTTTCCCCCCTTGTGAGAAAAAGTCTTATATTGGCTTGTTTTCACAGACGACTTTCTTTTCTATGGAAAACGTTTCTTTTCAGTCATCTCATAAGTGAAAGCTTCAGCCCCTTTTTCCAAGCTAAATTTAACTTTTGAAACACTGATCTATGCTTTTACCACCAATCGGGTGAATTAAATAGTGCACCTCACGTTGGGTCGAGTGAGTCGCCTGTCGCTTGTCTTCAGCTTGTTCAAAACGCTATGACACATCTTGAAAAAGTAAGAATGAGCACAATCCTGCCTCATCAGGTCACCTGACCAGCTGCTCCATGCTTTATATTTGCCTGTTCAATAATACTATTCCATGTGCTGCCTATCAGCCAGGCGTCTTCTTTCTCTCTTTTTAGATCAAATCTCAAAACCCACCTCTTCTCCTTGGCTTTCAACACCCTGTAAGATGTAATATCTGTTTTTGTTTTTTTGTTTTTAATTTTTTGTCCTTCTTTCCTTTTCATTTTGTGTTTCAGTCCTTTGGTGCCTGTGTAAAAAGTTGTAATAGATTTTTTTTTTTTTATACTGTCATGGATGTGTTCTGAAATAAAAATTTCAAAGAAGACATTTTGGTTCAGACCAACTGCATTGCTGATTGATACTGATGTTGTTGTTGTTGTTGATGTTGGCTTCTACAAACTTTAGCAGCTTGTATACCACCAGGGTTCGAATTACAACGTGGCTTTCGGGGGAGCCCTATTTTCCGATCAGACCTCTGCCAGTGTTTTTAGAGCTCCCCCTAAATTTTTCAAATTAGGCTTTCAGGGGAGCTCAGGTCCCTTTCAGGGGAGCCCAGCTCCCCTTAACTCCCCCGTAATTCGAACTCTGTATACCACAGACACACCAGTAGTTGGAACTGAAGCGGCCGGGCCACTGACCAGTCCATTGAGCAAATACCTGTGACAAAAACCTTTTGGGAAGTTGTTGGAGAAAATAAGGTACAATTTTAGGATTATGCACTTAATGCAAGTTTTTTTTTTTTTTTTATTGTGTTCAAAGGGGAGAAAACTGGCAACGTGAGCAGCACGGTGGTGTAGTGTCTTTGTGCCTTTGCCTCACAGCAAGATCACCCGTGTCTGATCCTCAGCTTGGCAGCCGTTCTGTGTGGAGTTTGTATGTTCTCCCCGTATGTGTGTGTGTGTTCCTCATATCATCCAAAAACATGCATTTTGGTTCATTGGTAACTATAAATGTCACTGTGTTTTTGTGTGACTGCATTTCAATATGTGATATGTCTTAAAGAAGATGAATGGCCTTGTATAACAACAAATATCTGTCATTCCAGTGAAGATTGACACTTCCTGTTAGACTTGTAATGATCTACTGAAGACAAAGCTCAGCAAGGTGAGTACTCTGATTACATAACTCCGTTGAGTAAGGCTTGTGCAGCGGAGAGTGAGATGGCTTATCGGCTGCACACATGGTTGTGGAAGTTCAATCCTTCATCTCCCAGTAGAGATTGCAAAGTGGTTGCTTTAACCAACAAATACGCCCTCGCGGAGAAGAAATCCATAGTGCCTATGTAGATATCTGTTTTTCGACTCATGACAAAATCAAACGTTATATAGTAAGACACCAGAGCCTTGTGTAGCTAAAATACCATTTATTACTGCTTTCAAATCACAATTATTACAATATTGAAGATAATTACCGTACTCAAATATCTTTACATTTTTACTATAATGACGTGTGATAAAGTGTTTCACATCAAGGCACGAGACAGCCACGGTTGGTAAAGGTGCAGATAAGACTCCCAAGATCGACACTCTGCAGCCACAGGTCAGAAGTGCAGTGAGATACGAGCTAATAGAGAGGAAGAAACCACCTCTCCTTCCTGCACCTCCCTCTTTCCAAAAGACTATCTTCTTATATATGTCTGACAACAAATAAGTGGGATATTTCACTTGTTTTGTTTTTTTTCCTTCTTTTAGAACAGACGGACAACAAATACAGATAACTGCTTATAATCTAAAGGCAAAACATCAGAGCATGTTACTGTGTGGTCATAAGTGACACTCATTTTTAAAGAATTTATAAGTTGATGATGATGTTTCATCACTTGAGAGGAGACACTTGGTCCTGGAGAGGAGAGGAAAAAGGAGAAGACGTTCAAAGTGATTCCTGAATTATGTGTGGAGAACAAAAACAGAAAGAGAAGGGACAGTGTAACAAACTTCATCGAGCACAATACATCTTTGTGTGAGAAATCAGGAGCTTTAAAATAAATACAAATAAAAGTTCAGATACACTGAAGCTGTCAAAAGTAAAATCCATGAAACAAATGCACTTTGTTCATTAAGCATGACGTTTTGACCATTATGTCAAATCTTTTGAAATCTAAAATGTAAACAGTTTTGGATTGTATTATGTACTTTTGTTGACATGGCTGCAAATAACAACGATGTAAAGATTTTTGAGAAGTCTTGAGGGATTTCTCTTGACGGAGTGGTTCGTTGTATCCACTTTGTGCATTGTGATGATGACATACCGGGCATCTGGTCTTTGTGCTCATGCGGGTCCGTGCCGCTTCCGTCGGCCAAATGCCAAGGCACCAACGTTGGTGGGGACGAAGTTCCTGTTTCCCAACCCACCTGACCGACTCAGGAAGTCAGCCAAGCGGTGGGTCACACAGGTGGCTGTGTTGCATCCCCGCTTTTGTGCTGTTGTGTTACTTGAGGAAAAAATGTGCAGAAAGAAAAAAAAAAACCTCTTAGTATGTTAGTATGTATTTTTAATTCAGATTAGATGTTCAGACAGTCATGCTTACCATTTCATGTTTTCATTTTCCTATCAAATTTTATGTCATGACTGAAAACATTTTTCAAGTTAAATATGAATTTATTGTATAAAGAAGCTTCATGAGCAAAAAGAGACAATTAGAAAACAGAAAAACAGATCCTGAGGCTTCAGGTGTCAGTCACATTCTGCAGACTGAAAATCACAGAATGAAACTTTTAGAGTTGTATAAAGAGACATGTCTCAACAATTTAACTTATAAACATAGTTGGAGAGGATCAAACCAGTGCCAGTAAACGGTAAGAATCGATGGACAAAAACTGATTGCTTCAGTGATATGAGTTGCTGTAGTTGTCATAAGGCTCAGCTAGTCTTCTCTTCTTGCCGGGGGTCCCTGCTCCCACATCAGTGCGAGGATAGGTTTGCAGTTTGTGAATGTCCTGGGAAAGTTTGCCCAGCATACAAGTGCTTAAGCCGGTGCAACGCTTAGACATGGGTCTATCCAAGCTGTTGGAGATGGAGAAAAACATGCAGAAACAGGCTTACAGTAACGTGCAGATCATTACTAATTCTGTAACTACATGCATGGTGTGTTTTCATGAGATGTCATATATTCACAATTTAAAAAAAAAAATGCATTGAAGATTTCCATAGCATGCTTCAACCTCTAACAGGCATAGTTTGCATGTTGTCATGCTATCTTTCAGTCGACTTACAGTAAGACTACCGTGCATGTTTCCTCATGGATGACATCATGCTTGATGTTTTGTTTTGCTTGATTGTGACATATGTGCACATCTTCATGACCAAATGAATGGATGAATGAAGCCCATGCGATGACATTTAGTGAGGGATACAAGATGTTTGTATGTACGACCTTGAAAAATACCTTGACATTTATCAAAGCCCAAGTTGAGCACACTGAAGTTGTTGGGCTCCTACATTAAATTGTGACGCATTGTGTTAGATAGATAGATAGATAGATAGATAGATAGATAGATAGATAGATAGATAGATAGATAGATAGATAGATAGATAGATAGATAGATAGATAGATAGGTATACCTGTCTCCATCAGATGTTTGATGATCTTGCTCATCTGCAGTTATCTGCATGAACTCCTTGATCGCTCTGAGTAACCTTTGAGCGTCATCATTCGATATCGAGATTCCATCTGACTCCTTACTACTTCTGAAAAGACACATTTGATTGCTGCATGTCAATCACACCTTTGCCCCCAATGCATCTTTTGAAACACTGTGTTAATTATTTACATAAAAACAATCAGAAGAAATAACAGCAGCAAACCTGAAACACTCTGATGTAACTAAACATTTTAAGTGAACTGTTGAATTAGTCATTAGGTGTTGATTTAATGCAAATCTCAGGGTCCAATAAAATGTTGTAATGAGTTTGGAAAAGTTCACTTGTGTATGCATACATGAATTGTGCTACTCTCTCACCTGGACGGAGCTGCCTGTGAGATACAAATCTGACAGATGATCAGCGCATAAGCAATGAGGAGTGTCCAGGGTTTTCGCATCGCCATGATTTCCTGTAGAAAGCAGCACACAAGGAAATAAATAACAAGGGATCTGTTGTAAAATGTCCACCTTATGTTCTCCCTTAAACTAATTTGCCATGTAATGCCTGCAACCATAGCTGAATGAATCCCCTCACACACTCCCTCACTCCTTTGTGAAGTTGAGCCACAAAGGTTGCAGAGGCAGAAAAAGGCTGATCCAAGGTTGACTGATGCTGGATAGTTTGCCAGCACCTCTGTTCATTCACAGAAGTAACTGCCACATAGTGTCATGAAAATAACAGCAGAGTAGTATCAATTTACTTTATCATGTCAAACAATAAAAGCAAACATTCTTTTAAAAATCTAATTTGAAGAAACGTTTTTTTTAATTGTCCGTACTTACCGTGAGATGATAAATCCTCTGGTAATGAAGATTTAAAGAATAGACTCACTTGTGAATCCACTGTGTACTCCCATACGACAGGGTTTTATATATGTTCCCCATGGGTTTCTCTATCAGCTCAGTGAGCACTTGATCATCATCTATTGGCCGGTGAAAGGCTTTACCTCAAACCGCTGGCCAATCCTAAGCCCTACGTCTCTTTCTGCAAACCAATGAAAGAAGCCGTATGCAAATTGCACCCACCATGGTCAGGAATGAGTTTGATTCACAAAAAGTTATCAAGTATTTTGAAGCAGCTCGGTGCACCGCAGCCATTCTTAAGGTCAGACAGTGGGACTTATAGAGATGAAAATTCCTCACCGATATCAACAGACTCATTCTACAGGTTATACGCAGCTTGCAGGTGTAAGTTCAAATCAACATCAAATTAACTTCAAATTATATTTTTATTGTCATAAGTGAAGGTGGGTCAAATGCCAAATGTAGAAATGAAAGAACCAAATTGGCCCCCAAAATACCCAGAACTGATTCAACATGATTGATGTGTGATTAAAATCCATTTAGGAACCACGACCAACCACATATAGCCCACAGTGCGTAAGTGTGGAAAAAATGAACAATTTGCAATGTATTTCTTGAAACTGTTTTCACAATCAAATAATAGTTTATAATAATAATAATAATAACAATAATAATAATAATAATAATAATGTGTTTTATTTGCATTGCATTTTTTAAGACACTCAAAGAAACTTTACATCATCATATTATAAAAGATAAACAACCATATAATGTAGATAAGTTTAAATACAAAACTAAACCCAACAAATATTCGACACAAACACAACAAGTGAAGCATTTGTACAGAGTAAGTTATCAAAATATGAAATATAAAGTTACACATCATCCAATAATTCATCCATCTTCTAAGCTGCATTATCAATTTCAGGGTGTTGTCCCAACTAGCTGCTATGGTCAAAAATAGGATACACACTGGCTGCCAGTCCACCACAGTGAGGTGAATAATAATAAATACATGTGAGACTTGAAAATAAGCAGCATGGCCAATGACCTACAGTAATGGGAATGCGGACGCTTTTCCCAAGCTTGGCTGTAGCACAGGTCTGGTAATCTGGTAATAGTTAGAATATGTTGACCCAATGATATCGGTTCAGGGAGCATAGGGGTGAAGCTATTCAGACAAGGGGGAGAGAGGGGCCATTCAGGCACTTAAAAGAAGAAAGAGGAAAATATGTAAGAACAGGCCTGAAAAGTTCATATATGTTTGTCAATCTGTTACCAGGGACCGTAAGCAGAATAAAGAATGCCATAATCTATTCAGAAATTATTGTAAATTTTCATGATGATGAAAGGACAAATTGTATCCAACAGGATGCTACATGTCTTGAAACCCAATAGTCGGTAATTCATTTCCCAAGTGAAAATATCTTGGGTACTGGTAAGAATCGTTACTTTCATCATTCATCATCTTACAGCAGCTTTTTTTATACTTTGATACGTGTGTGTGTGTGTGTGTGTGTGTGTGTGTGTAGTCGTGTGCATGCGTATCTATGTATGTTTTTATCTTTATTTTTATAATATGTGAAGCACTTTGTGCTAAAGCCTTTGTACGAAAAGTGCTATATAAATAAAGTTTGATTTGATTTGATCATTGTCAAAGTGTTTCATCACTGTGGAAATATTTGATCCAGACTCACAGTACGTGAGTGATTGGAATTGCAGATTTGCATCCCGTAGAAGAGCGGACTCAGAGTGTGTTCTTCCTGATTTATATGGGAGTAGCATTGCACTGAGCTCTCTGTCAATAAACCAAACCTTCCATTCACTGATGTCCATCCGGTTTCTCTGTGCTAATTACTGGCCTGTTGGTCTCTGGCCATCTTCTAATTCCTGTTATGCAACAATATTGGATGATGTATCATAAAGCATCCTGCCTCCCAGTTATTTTTTGCGTCACAAGGAAACTCATTAGAGTAGATGAGCCTTTTAGTACTATTGAGCAGACCTGCAGGCCTCGGACCAGAGGCACTAAATTAGTCTCTCACAGCGTCACACACTGTCAGAAGCTGCTCATGAAGCATTAAAGATTTCAGAGCAACAGATTCATGATTTAGGTTAATTATCTTATTCTCATTTGATTGCTTTGCCAGGAGATTTTAATTTCATTTATTTAGGATAACGACTCCTGTCCAGTGTACGATCAAGTGGAGAATTTTTCCACTGACAACAAAAAACAATGATTAAATTAATTCATCTTTATTTTGAACATAAAAACAAAACAAAAAAAAACGATGAGACAGTCAGAATAACATTTTCACAAATTGTTTCCTGTTCTCCAAATAGCTTGTCACCCAATTCAGTACAACTACCCTAATTCCATTGTGTTCCAATTTATTGACTAGTATGTCATGGTTTATGGTATCAAATGCTTTTTTTTTTTTATCAATGAAATCTCCAGCTGTAAGTTTGTTTTTATAGTCCATGGAATTTGTAATTTCTTCAATAAGTTCAGTTAATGCTAATGATGTTGACCAATTAACTCTAAATAAATATTGACTTTCTGATAGCAAATCGTATTTTTCTATGAATTTGTCTATTCTGTCATTTCAGAGTTTTTCAAGGATTTGGGGGAATTGTGGGAGAAGAGAAAAAGGTCTGTAGTTAAATAGTTAAACAATAGAATCCACAAGTAAGACTTCAGGCAATCGGCATGATTCATCAAAATCCTTTTAAAAATTCTATTCCTATTTAAATACCATGTAAAGTGTTTAATTTCTGACTTTCAACATCTGACAAATTGTGTCACTGTCCTATTATAGAGTGTCAAATTGTTGTGTGTTTTGTAAACTGCTGAGTATTCTCCACATTGTGTTGGACAATGCTGCTCCGAAGCCTCGGTTCACCGCCGCCTGCTTGAACCACAGACACCAACTGAGGCAGAAAAATTACATTCCAAGGGGAAAAGTGTATTGTCGAGACTGCAATTAGCTCGCACTGTTCACATTCTCTCATGTTAGGCATGAATTGGCCTAGAAAATTAATGACAACACTGGAGAGCATTCATGACAGAGAGGGCAGCATTCTCCTCACAGACAGTCTCGGCTGAGTTGGTGTCTTTTTCCCAAACAGAAGCAACGCCATTCTTGGCAGGAACTCTAATGAGAAATCCTCCAAAGCTCTCACATATCAACAACTTGGATTATTTGAATAGGCAGCATTGATAAGCAGCTCACGATACAGTACGGCCGGTCTGAAACCTAAACCAGCAGTGTGGTTGCAGCTATATAATCAACCCGCAGCCATTTTAAAGGTCCATTACTTGACAAACGTAAAATATAATGTGAACATCACACAAGTAAAAAAGTTCCAACCAAATGTCCAAATTGTTTAGATAGTAGATAGATAGTTGATCCTATAAAGTTCAAAACAGGCGGAGAAAACCATTACTACTTATTAAAAGGCACAGCTTATAGCTGATAGAAGTGGAATCTTGCTATATTCGATGATCATCAGTCATCAATCTACTCATATAGTTTTACTTGAGGAAAAAAAATAAAACTCTATGGAAAAAAAATCCCTGGTGGATGTACACAGGACCCGGAGAAAACAGTCATGGCGTACTTTCAGAATAATGCGCTTCAGGCAAGAGCCTCCACCTGCAGCTAAACCAAACCAAACATTTAAACACCTGCTCTTGAAGTTACACAGGGATGAAGACCTCTTAATGCGTCTGCTACCGTCATTCTACCGGGAAAAAAATAACATTAGTAGTGACAGATAATGTCAGTTATTAGCTTACAGGGTTTTTCCAGTCGCCTGGATCATGGTGGATAATGCACTGTGGGATTCACTTGATCAACTCTCACACAGGAACCACAGGAAGAACACTCTGCAAACACATAACTGTATCATGTAAAGTGTAATCCGGGTCCATCACAACAATCCCACGCTACAAACAAGCATAGAGCACAAGAGAAAACAGACGTCCGATAATAGTTTAATGCAGCGTTCACTAAAATACTTGAAACACCAATGTTTCAACACAAGGGACTTTTTAAAGGATATTTTAAACGTCACATTTTGTCAGATTTTTTTTTTAACTCAAAAAAGGAACATGTTTATGTACCATGTGTTTATCATGGCATTTTGGGGAGAAATGTGAACCTGACTAAAAGTGTTTTAAATAGGATTTTATTCTTGCAGAGGGTTTCAAGAAGTTGTTAAATCATGTTTGGTGCTACCGTCAAATAGTAAAATCTGTTACATGCAGCAAAGGTTGGTATTATTAATAACAATAACGACATTTATAAATAAGAAGCACATCAAATCAAAGAAAATATCACTCACAGATTATAAGATGTAATAATTAGGCTATTTCTGTTTGCTTTTGAACTTTGATTTTTCACACTGGATTTTACAGTTGAATGAATGAATGAATGCTAGAATGAATGACTTTATTTCGAACCAAAGTTTGAATCAGTGTTAAACTACAACATGAAATGAACATAGGAATGTTGTAAAAGCTGAGAAGCAAC
This sequence comes from Blennius ocellaris, assembly GCF_963422515.1. Lineage (NCBI taxonomy): Eukaryota > Metazoa > Chordata > Actinopteri > Blenniiformes > Blenniidae > Blennius > Blennius ocellaris. The sequence continues at coordinate 24,780,056 of NC_137650.1, read as the reverse complement.
AATATATTCTCCTCCCTGTATTTCTCTGTTCGTTAACTAACTACACAATTTATTAGACATATTTACAGCTATATACAGAATTTATCCACACTTTTAAAACCTAAAATTCTAATCCTATAGTATTCATTTGTACTTTTTGTACAGTTGCTCTGTTGATTTCCAGGTGTTTTAAAATGTGAGGTAAAACAACATGAGTGAAATATTTCTTTGGAATATGCTGACTCTGCTTTATCTGAATGCCGCAGCTCAAAAACATGTTTCACGTGAACCACCTGAACACTCATGTTTCACATGTTTTGATTTAATCCAACCACTAACAAGATAATGTAACAGTGAGAACATGATTTTCTGATTAAATTTGACAGATGTGTTTAATGCTTCCAGAAAAGCTTTTGAGTCAGGGGAGCTGGCAGGAAGCAAAGAAGTCATTTGCAAGAATGTCCTCATTAGGTAGCCTTAACAAATCTGAATGATTGGGAGAGGTCTGTAGAGGCCATTGAGGCATCGGGAAGAAGAAGGGAAAAAAAGAAAAAGAAAAAAAAAAGCTTACCAGCTGCCTCAGCAGGAAGTAACAGCTGGATAAACAACTTCATGTCTAATGAGGAGCGAGTCATGATGAACTGATCACACAAGCAAAGTGGAAAGCAGCATTTCACAAATGTGGAAATTGTTTGTAGTTTAAAAGCCACATTAATGAGATGATTTTCTGTGCATGGCTTCTTCTCTGCACTCCCTCTCCGTTCTACACCTCAAACTGTTAACCATGAAGACAGTGTTCACAGGAAATCTTTATTATTCTTTACTGACCGAATGAAATGAGTTGTTTCAACCTTTTTGCAAATTGATCTTTCAAATGATGGATTTGTTGGAGGTATATCTTTAGACTGAACTGAATTCTTATTCAAGAATATTTGTGCACAAGTTCTGACATGCATGCAAAGAAGAAAGAAAACCCTTGTACACAAATATGCAAGTTTGTGGTGCACACCTTCACCTTTGACCTCTAAATATAGTGCATGACCAAATCTTTAACGTACAGAGGTGAAGGAACCTGCAGCAGATTACTGGTTCAAAGTTTATTTGCTTAAAAACGTGGTAACAGACAGATATGCATTACTGATAGCAGCTCATTGAATTCAGCTTTGATACACTTAAAAGGACCTATTTGATTTGTTTAAAATCACTTGTCAAAACATTTTATGTGTTGGATTTTTACTTACAACTTTAGGAAACTATGTGTGAATGTGTTTGCATCTTTTGTTTTGTAGATTAAGGGACACACAACTGACTACAACAGCATCAATCCACAAAGTGTAATTGAAGATCAACGTTCTGCTTGAGAGAAAGAAAAAAAAAAAAAGATCCAAATAGAAATTAATTTGAATGAACAAAAAACAAACAGTAGAGGAAACTTTTACAGAAATATAAATAACATTGATAGTCAGACATACAAAAACAATTGTAAATATTACACAAGCAACATATTTGACAAGCTTCAACCAATCAATGCTTGTTTCGTTTTGTTTTTTCCAGTATTGGTTTGTAGCAATCTACATTTTCAAGTATAAATCAGAGCAGGCGTTCGAAAGCTGATGGTGTGAATATTGTAATTTATTGAACTGGCATTATAAATATGACATGCATCAGAATAACTGTAATGAAGAGAAATTCATTTGGATATTTTTCCTTTGCTTTCCGGAAAATGTAATTAGAAATTCACCCTTAACAGGTCCTGCGGGAATGGACAAACTCTCAATTAAAGAATATCCTGCTGTTGAAATCCATCCATCCACTATCCATCCATCCATTCATCCATCCATCGACCTAACCCTTTAACAAATCACATCACCTTTGGGATTATTATTATAGGTTTTATTGATGCAATCTCACAGACTACAATGTGACCTTCACGTACACACCTCTTACATGTTTTTTCATATTGAAATAAGTTGTCTGCATGATGGTACCACTGAGGTGCCTAACAATATTTGTTTGAAATGCAATTTATTTCATTGTTAAACTTGTTCTACTGACCTTCCATCAGGCCACAACTGTTTTTCTCCCTTTTTCTCCCCCCTATATGTTTGAATCTGTGCTCGGTCTTTTTTAATTCAAAGCTACTTTGTGCTCTGAAATCCACAATGTGCGTGCCAGCAGAGATTTTAATTGAGCCAATAGCATAATCCCCTTCCGTGAAAAATGTCTTTTAAGACAGACTTTATGGTTTGGGCAATACACTCAACATTAAGACAAAGTGCCCTATATCCCCTTTCCCCAAGTTGGCCAAAAGAACAATATAAAGTATTCAGCACAATTGTGAAAAGCCAGAGAAGTGCCAAGTCTCAACATTGTAACTGGAAACTTAAAGTACAAGTTCAACCACCAGATCCAGGCTGCAATACATTGTTTTTTATAAAAACCAATGAAAGAAATATATCAGATTTATTTTAAATGTAAATATTTTAAGTGATTAACAGTACAATATAATTAAAAAGTCGTGATTGTTGTGCTAAGTAGTGAGTTCTGAGGTTGTCCTGTTTTTAAAATCCACTTGTTATTCAGAGAGCCTGCCGTTGAGCTTAACGGTGCCCATTATTTTCCTAGTACCCACCACATCCCAAATAACAACTTTTGCAAACTGTGACTGGTATTTTATCTCAGGTTTCTCTGAGAAGAAGGGGGAAAAAAGCTAGACAAGAGCCCAGTTGTTCAGGATGACCTCCTCAATTCTGATGTAATGTGCAAAAGTTGGAAAGATTGTTGTTGAAAATACTCAAGATAGACGAAAACTACTGTTGTGGCGGTATAATGCGGTTGGTAGAGTAGTGGCCTCCCAATCGGAAGGTTGCAGGTTCAATTCTGATCTCTGTCTGCTTACATACAAAGTGTCCTTACATACAAAGTGACACTGAACTCCAAACTGCTCACATTGGAGTGACAGCACCTTGCACAACTGCAGCCTCCAATGGTGTGTGAATGTGATGAGCTATGTAAAGTGCTTTGGGGCATCTCACACAGCCATGAAGTGCTATATAAGTGAAATCCATTTACTCATGTTCGCTGCTTTTCACCTCTGCTTTACTGCATTACAAACTGCAGGTACCCAGAGCGGTTTATTTCTAATATCTATGGACACATTACATTTCTCAAATATTTCTCTTTGTAAAATCTGGTTTGGAAAGAAATGTAGATCCAAAGCAGGAATAAACGTAAAGCATACACACATGCATATATACATATGAATATGTGTGGATATACATTTAAAATAGTTATATTATATTATATTATATAGTGTAAGTAAAATCAAAATACTACTTAAATACATGAGTATGCATGTTACTTCCACGTATGTATATATATATATATATATATATATATATATATATATATATATATATATATATACACACACACACACACACACACACATACATATATATATATATGTATGTGTGTATATATACATACACACACATATATATATATATAAAATAACATAATAGTTTGGTCCTTATGCAAGTGGTATTTTCTCTCATGTAAAAAAAAAATATCCACGTTAGACAAACTTGTTAAAGCATTTCACAACATTGTGGAAAAAGCATGAGGTGCAGTTTTATGGTGTGATCCCCCTCTGCAGACTGACTGTCAACATTCATTCTAATGGCCACTGGATCATTATTGATCAGAGAGAGAAGGGGGGAAAAAAAGTTCACCAGTAGTTGACTCTGACTTTCTGGCCAATCTTAGCCTTAGAGGCGGGGATCGACAATGTGCAAGATGATACATATGTGCTTCAGTACCTCACAGCAGAAGCCGAGGTTTGCAGTGTGTCTGCAGGATTAGGGAGATTTTTTTTTTCCCTTCCAAAAAAAAAAAAAAAATGGTTTCAATTAAATCTCCGTGTCTGGTTCTGGTGCCGGTGTCGCCCGCGCGCGCTGTGCTCGGTCTCTGCTGCCTGGCTGTGTCCATCCTCGTTTTCCTGCTGGTCCGGCAGCTCGTGAAGCAGAGGAGACCCCCGGGCTTCCCCCCCGGTCCGTCTCCCATCCCGGTGATCGGGAACATCTTCTCTTTGGCCACCGAGCCGCACGTCTTCCTCAAGAAGCAGAGCGAAGTTCACGGACAGGTAACGACTGTTTTCTCGGTGCTCTGCAGCTTGTGCAGGAGCTTGACCCCGCAGCACGCGCGCGTGCGCGCGCACGCACACAAGGCTGCGCCCCCCCCCATTGTGTGTACAGCCAGATTAATTTTTTTTAAATTCACTCCAAATGAGCAATAGTTGCATGCAATTTTTGCACCAGCCTTTCATTCCTTGACAAATGCATTGTTATTGAAAGAAAAGAGAAAAGAAGGAACAAAATGATTAAAGTGCTTGTGCTGCAATGTGCACCTTTCAGATTTTCAGTCTTGACCTAGGAGGGATAATGACGGTGGTTTTAAATGGATATGACTGTGTCAGGGAATGCCTTTATCACCAAAGTGAGGTGTTTGCTGACCGGCCATCACTGCCTTTATTCAAGAAAATGACCAAAATGGGTGGTAAGATGAATGTCATAGAATGCATGCAGATATTTTTTTTCACCAATATTTCAATTTCCAATATTTTAACCCTTTTCTTTCCTCTCTCTCCTCTATCCAAAGGGCTTCTCAACTGTAAATATGGTAAAGGATGGATTGAACACCGTAAGCTGGCTTGCAATTCTTTCCGTTACTTCGGCAGCGGCCAGAGACTGTTTGAAAGAAAGATCTCGGAGGAGTGCATGTTCTTTGTTGATGCTATTGACGAACACAAGGGAAAATCTTTCAACCCCAAACACCTTGTGACCAACGCAGTGTCCAATATCACCAATCTGATAATTTTCGGACAGCGCTTCACGTATGACGACAGCAATTTCCAGCACATGATTGAGATTTTCAGCGAGAACGTGGAGCTTGCGGTGAGCGGCTGGGCCCTCCTCTACAACGCCTTCCCTTGGATTGAATATGTGCCCTTTGGAAAACACCAGAAGCTCTTCCGCAACGCGGTCGAGGTTTATGACTTCTTACAGGAGGTCATAGAGGGTTTCTCCAAGGGCAGAGTGCCCCAAGTGCCTCGTCACTATGTTGATGCCTACTTGGATGAGTTGGAACAAAGTGCAGGAGATCCCACGTCTTCATATTCTTACGAAAATCTCATCTATTCAGTCGGTGAGCTCATTATTGCTGGTACAGAGACCACAACAAACACCTTGCGCTGGGCCATGTTGTACATGGCCATGTACCCCAACATACAAGGTCAGTTGTAGCAAAAACATCGTCCCAATATGAGGTCTTACATCTGATGTTATCATAAAAGAGATTTTAATGCACTTTTACTGTACAGCTGCTTCAATGAACATGTACTCTTACACCTGACTAACTGGCCATCTCTTGTTTTTCCCCGTAAAGAGAGGGTGCACAGGGAGATCGACAGCGTGCTGACCAATGGGAGGGCACCCACACTGGAGGACAAACACAGGATGCCCTACGTGGAAGCTGTCCTGCACGAGGTTCTTCGCTTCTGCAACATCGTGCCCCTCGGCATTTTCCGTGCCACCTCGCAGGAAGCAAAAGTCAACGGATACACTCTTCCCAAAGGCACCATGGTGATCACAAACCTGTACTCGGTGCACTTTGACGAGAAGTACTGGAACGATCCCGGTGTTTTCCTACCAGAGAGGTTTCTGGACAGCAGTGGCAACTTTGTGAGGCGCGAGGCCTTCCTTCCATTCTCTTTGGGTTAGTCTCTCATTCATACTCTCGGATTAAAACGTCATCGATACACAGATAAAACTGTCTGCCAAGATGTCCACACACAAAACTCAACGGATACATTTCAGTGTATGTACTCAAAAAGATCTGAGGTCTGACAGTATAGGTACTGAAATGTATCATCTTCTGGTCCATCTACTTTCCTATTGGGTTATAAACACTCACATCTTGCTGAGAGAAAGTCAAACATAATGTGCAAGTAGGAGAAGGAAAGGAAAAATGTTGAAGGGGGGGGTTGACTATTCTCAGCTTTAATATATTCTATACAGAGGCACTTCAATGGAGTTAATTTATATTTGCCTGTCAAAAACAAATTTTTTCTGGTCCTCGATGCAGCCCTGCAGTTCAGACTATCTGAAAGAAGTCGCTCTCTTCAAGCATCTATTCTTAAACCATCCGTTTTCTGATAAGCCAATGTTCAGGAAGTCACTCTTTTACCAACACTGTTCCTACTAACGTTCTACCAGGTGGTGGTAATTTGCCACCAGCCTCTTTCAGTTGGCTTTGTCTCAAAACAGTTTAATGAATCCACCTCATGTTACCACTAATTCTTGGATGGATTTAGGCATTTTGATAAAAGCCTGTGTTATGATATCAGATGGTAGAATAAGATGCTGCATCTAAAGCAATATGGCCGGAGGAGATGAGGATAAGTATCTTATTGTGAGTCCACGAAAGAAAGTCAAGTCAAAGCCGTTCTTTAACATATAATTGTGTAGGGTTGGCCATAACTATAATATAACATAAGGATCTACAACTGGTGCGAAAAAGTACAAATCCATAAAACAAACGATTCACCATGTTTTGTAAGTAAAAGTTTTACAAAAAATAAGTACAGTTTCAATATTATTCTATTTTTAATGATGCCTCCATGCTCAAAAACAATGTTCTCCAGTTGCATATATTTTCCTTTCAGTTTTGTTGCAACTAAAAATGCAAGCAATAACTTGAATTCCTTCTTTTTAGCTTTTCAAATCTACATAAAATTCTTGCCTGCAACAGCATGTCTTTTTAGGTTGATGTTCTTCTCAAGACACACAATTCCTACAGCATTGGCGCGCATGGTTGTACAAATTCACCCTCACAGTGTGCTAATGCTACTTCACACAGTATAAGAGAGGTTTTCAAGTAAATGAGAGGCTGTTTTCTTCTTAATGATTTACACTTTTCTAGGTCATGTGTAGGCTAGGCTTGTTGTTTTTGTTTCAAAACTCTGATATAGAAATTCACATACATACCAGTAATATAATACAAAATCCTTCATCTTTAAATCAACATTGCCATTTTTTTTCCCCTTTTTTGACAATTGGTGACATCTGTTTTCTTCTATTGCCTTAGTCTCTGGTCCCTTCGTGTTTCTCAGGTGTTTTTGCGAGCGTCGGCAGTAAACTTTCAGTTTTATTATTTATTTTTGGGCTCATCTGCACTGCACACTATCCTCATTTAAACCCGTTATTTTCTCCTTTGTTCATGTTTCCAAATGTCTTGAACAAATTAGCCAGCTGTTGGTTTTGTGTGTGTGTGGGGCTGCCTGATATAACAGATTTTTTTCTTTCCTTTTTTTTCCCAGGGAGGCGTCACTGTCTGGGTGAACAGCTGGCCAGAATGGAGATGTTCCTATTCTTCACCACTCTGCTGCAGAGGTTTCATCTTCAGTTTCCTCCAGGAACCGTCCCAACTGTCACTCCCAAACTGGGCATGACCTTACAGCCCAAACCTTACTCCATCTGCGCTGTCCGCAGGCAGCAGAAACTTTCCTGCTCGGGAGACACTCCTTATCACAAGTAGGCATGCGAGCGCTTCTCGTAGCTTGTTCAGAACGTTTGCGCTCGAGCTGAACTATTTTGCACAGCAATGCAGCCGCACGGCACGAGACTGTATCACCCTGGACTGTAGCGTCCGATATCGGTGCATTACAGCTGTTCCAAAAGGTGCTCTCTCTGCATATAACATGTGAATCAGTTTATTTTCGATTTTTATTGAACTAACTGAGCGATATCCATGTTTGCACAAGACTTTCAGACAAGGGAGCCAACAAGTGCCGAAAGGCCACCCTGGAAGCACAAGTGTGATATTGATTTAGTTCTCTGCGCTACGAGCCCAGAAAATGAAAAGTCTATGAACCTTGGTGCGCCAGCGATGAATTTGGTATGTGTCAATGATTGACAGTATGTACACCCGGGGTGGTTCATAGCCCTTCCTTCTAAGGACAGTCTCAGGTCAGACAAATGCCCCCAGCCATTCATACGTGTTTGGCGAAATGGGACTCCCAGACTTTCCAAGAAAGTTCTGATCAACGTATTGGAACTGGACGCGGGCCAGGATTTGCTTCATCCAGACCGACTCTGACCTCACCTCCAGGGATCCTGCTCCAGGGAAAACTTTCCTCTTAGAAAGTGAATGAAACCCTGGCAGAGTTCTAGAAACCGACTGTGCAATACTGGTTTCTGCTGAATGGTGCTTATCAGTACTAACAATGTACTGCATTTATGTGTGAGGTTAACACTTGTTTGTTCTTATTTGCAATACTGGTAGCATGAACGTTTTGTGTAATAATAAAGTCTTTCTTAAAAAAAAAAAAAAAAAAACACTCTATTAATTCTTTCTAATTTGCTGAAGCTAAAATGTACCAAGAGGTTTAGATTAATTAGTTAGAAGATCCCAAAGAATTACATATGACACTGGCAGTCATTTGACCATTAAGACGTCCAACAGTTTCAACATATTAACATCTATGAAGTATTTTAAAGCAGCATGTGTACATTTGAAATTTCAACAAGACACCTTCTTTTGGACACAAAAAATATTTAAAGCGGTGACGGCCTACTGACTCGCAAATAAAGCAGATATTAGCATGGTGAGGAAAAAAACCAACATTAATGTTACTCTGAAGAAATCTATATATTAATTCAGTAGAAGGATTATTGTGTTGAAATCATTCATGCATAAGTGCAACATTATCCCAAATTTGGCTTCAAAATGAGATAATTAAGTGCAATGAGGTGAGATATTCACTATGCATGCTTACATATGTCAGCTTCATGCTGCACACAGGTGGCTGGATTACATTCAGGTTATCACCTTGTTTGCAGGCAAGGTTTAACATCTATTTCCTACTCATTTATTTAACTGCTCACATAAGTTTCCTGAATACGCCTCAGGCGTAACATTTGTTAGAATTAGTGCGATCCGTTTCACAAATCATCCGACAAAACCCAACAGTCACCCTGCTGCCAGCGTGTCGCCACCCTGGTTCTAAATGTTCACCAGTCAGTCGCTACGTTTGCATTTTGCTGCAGGTTGTTCACACTAACCTTTTAAGAAAAGGTTTCTCTTCTGCTGAGTGGCTCTTGTAAGAACATTGAGCATGAACTCAGACATTTAAAGTCAGCGTCATACACACAAATGAACAGAAATATGCTAACATGCTGTGTGGCGCTGCAAGGTTTGTAGAATTGGCAATGAAGATGCTCAGCAGGTCATTAAGGTGAGACCTTTTCACATTATAAACTGTGGACTGCTCCTAATTACTCTTTTCTCAACGTGACGGGACATGTTATGAATGTACAGGAGGTTTTTCCCAAGTGAAAACATATGTGTGGGTTAGAAATAAGTGTATATGGGTATTTTTGACATTTATTTGAAGTGGTATGGACAAAAAAAACAAAAAAAAACCAACCACACACACACAACATAGTTGTATATTGTGAATACGCAGACACACAAACACAAACACCAAGAAAAATCAATGAGAGCTGCTGATACTTTAGGGATGGTGTTTTATGACAGCTATAAATAACAACAAAAAAAATTTGTTGCCCTCACAATGTAGATAAGAGTGAATGGTTACATTAGACAAACATATGTATAATTGATGCTACATACGGGTAAAGACCATTCATAGATGTATTTATGGCACAATCATCAGAGGACACTGGTTGGAAAGACTGCACAGTGAGAAGCCGACAAACTTTTACAACTTAATGAGTCATAGTGCGTCAGGTCAGGAGCGAAGTGAGGCTTTAAGAGCCAGCATGGGTTCTTGTGAAAGATAAAGTGATGGACAGGATTGTCAGGATGCGTATGGCTCTGAACCTGAGTCCAACTCCCACTCCCATCACTGCCACTTTTGATGCCAGTGCAACATTTGACTGGAGGTGTGTTTTCTCTGGAGCCCAGAGAGCGTATCGCTTGCACAAACTACAAGTATGCAGGTGAAGTTTGGCACTAGTCCGGCTGAGGAAAACGACAGTGATGGAGAAAGAGATAATGACGTTTACAAAAGTGGTTATGATACAGATCGGGGAGAAGCTGGAACCTATAAAGGGGAGGGTGGGTGGGTGAGGGAGGGGGGGCAAAACACCAAGCCCCACAGTTTCACACATGTAAATAGATAAAAACTCTGAAAACACAACGGTAATAACAGGATTGCAATGTACAATATGTCAGCTGTTGTGTAGAAAACAGATGCATTCGTTTTGATTATTTAAAAAATATATATTTATATGCACATACTCTTTTGTACAGCGGCTAAACACTTGTTTGGTATTAAAATGTGCACATCCGTATCTATTTTATGTCTTCAAATGTTACTGTCTCAGTTTACACTGCTTGTTTAACATTTTCTCCAGAGATTCAGAATCGAAAAGATGATCAAGGTGACAAGTCTGCCTTCCCTTTGATGAAGTGTCTCGCTTCTAGTGGAATGCCAAGAGTTTGTAGAGACAAAATTAGAGAACAAGTAGTTCTTTAACCAGTCCCCATAGCACATCATAAAACAGATATATATGCATATATATATAAAAAAAACAAAACCAAACCAAAGTGACAATAAAAACCTGGATCTCTTCTTCACACACTGGCCAAGTAATGGATTTTTGATTCAAATCAAATTAATCAAAATTAAAAATATGAAAATGAAAGCCCATTTTTTTTTTTTTTTTTTTTTTTTTTTAAGATTTGCTTCATAGTGCTGGTTTAAAAAAAATAATGGAGAACAGTGAATTAAAAAAGAGCCCAACGTACTGTTACAGAACAGCACAACTGTGCAATGTGACGTGTTGCTGCAGTCTGCTGACAATCAAGATTAGCTTTTCTCCAGTGAGGTTGTAAAAAGGTTATGCAAACAGTGTACGAACGGCTGAGAGACGGCACAGACTGTCTGCTCCTCCGTCGCTCCAATTTGTTTGCAGTCAAATTGTTCATTAAGAGATTACAAGCTATTTCAGTCACCCAGATTTTTTTTTTTTGAATTTTCTTAATTTCAAAAGTGTATTTCATATTGACATAAATTCTTGCAAAATAATTATTAAACTTTGCCTGAATCCTGAGTAACCTTTAAAAAATAAAAATGCTTAGAATCAGAAAAGGAAAATGAAGAATCTATTCATTGAAACAGCACTCCTGATCTGAATGCAACATGTTAAAACACCAGAGGACATTTCGCCGATTAAAAAAAAAAAAAAACCAACCATTACTAAAAATGACACACAGACATACGCACAAATTACATACTAAAAAGAATTAAAAATGTGCTCTCTTTCTCCCTACTCATTCTCTCTGATCACATTCCTGCCAAAATATTTCAACACTCAAACCAAAAATAAAGAACAGGGAGTTAAAGGGGAAAAGAAGAAAGAAAGAAAAAGCAAGGTGGTACACATGAGTAAAAGCATCAAAAATGATGCAGATATAATGCTATTAATCAGTCGACATTTCAATAAAGTCTCTGTGACTGAGTCTTATACAGTGTTTTGTGTCACCAGCAAGGAGAGAAAACTACACAAGCCGAGGCTCTGGGCCAATATGGACTTAGTAAAGGTTCAGACAGGCACATCATTTGATATTTATTTATATATATATATAAATATATATGGTGTGTGTGTGTGTGAGTGTGTGTGTGTGTGCGTGTACTTATAATTAAAAAATATACCTGACAACGAGGCTCAAAGAGCTTCAGCCCCTCGTCTTTCCATGTATGAAATGTTCACTTTGGTAAAGGGTATCAATCACTTCATAATGTCGCTCGATTCAGTATTTTCCTCTACCTTGGATTCTTGAGTTTACATAAATTGTACCTAAGTTAAGCGCTTTGCATTCAAGGCAGCATCACAGCCAAGGTTAGCATGGAGGGTAAGTCAATGCTGGACCCCACCCACACTCTTCTTTTGCACCGCCCTCCTCAGTTCTGGTGCCCGTTTTTTTTCTTCTTCTGGGTGCACTTGACTCTCCATGGGGTGAAAGTGCATAGGAGTTGGGCCCCCACCGTTGCAGTAAGGATCCGCTCACAGTAGTAAGGCCTTTTTGTTTCTCCAAAAAAAAAAAAAAAAAAAAAACAACAACAAAAAACCCCCAAAGAAATAAAAAAAAAACAAAAAATAACTATGTGACTGCTCAAGCGTCTGCACAGTGAATCTTTCAATGTCTGTGTGAGAGAGGGGGGGGAAGAGAGAGAGAGAGAGAGAGAGAGAGAGAGAGAGAGAGAGAGAGAGAGAGAGAGAGAGAGAGAGAGAGAGAAGAGAGAGAGAGAGAGAGAGAGAGAGAGAGAGAGAGAGAGAGAGAGAGGAGAGAGAGAGAGAGAGAGAGAGAGAGAGAGAGAGAGAGAGAGAGAGAGAGAGATGAGAGAGAGAGAGAGAGAGAGAGAGAGAGAGAGAGAGAGAGAGAGAGAGAGAGAGTTTTATGTGCATTTGCCAACTGTTTGTCTTTACGTTGGTGAAAAGGCTTGTGGTCTGAGGGACTCGTGTCCTTACACTGCCTCTCCCGTCACTTTTCAACCTCACGCAGCTCCATTCTCTAGTTTGTCCTCTCGCTACTGACGCTCCTCCCCCTCCTCCTCCTCCTCAATGACCTGGATGTCATCTGACGGGGAGGCCGGCAGGCTGTCTGGCTGCTGCTGTTTGCCCAGCTCTTTGCTTTTCTCCTCCTCCTCGATGATCTTCTTCCACACCTTGTGGTTCTCCGTCAGGTGCTGCATTATGCTGCAGAATAACCTGCGGCGGCGTTTCCTCCTTCCTACAACCGGAAACATGCGTTCGTAACTCTTAAATAATTATAACTGAGGTGCTGTTGGTCAAAGGGCATTGTGTTGACGTGCCCCACTCTAATCAACATATCTAAACCTCTTTTAAATTAATTTTATCATGAGGGCACAGCGATGAAAGCTCCTCGTTTGATTATTTCCTCATTCTCAATACATTCTTTGTCTCAGATTAATCAGAGGATAAAACTATTCAGCTGCCTTTGCATCGAGTCTGCTGCTGAAGCTTGGTATTACCGCAGAAGCAACAACACTTACTTGGTGCCAGCTCATCTTCCAGCTCATCTTCCTCCTCTTCATCTTCATCGGTGTCAATGTCCACCTGCCCTTCATCATCGTCTTCATCCGATCCGGATTCGTTGATCCAGTAGCCAGGAAGTAGACCGGCGGCGTCATAGGAGTTACAGAGGGGTCCTACAATGTGTGTGATGAACGACTCCTGCAGCTTGGCCAGCTGTGGCGAGGATCTGTCCATGAAGGGGCTGATGGGTAATCCCAGCCTGGCTTCCTCGTCTCCCTGCAAGACAAAGAGTAGAGACTGAAGTTGAAAACAACTCTTCAAATGATTTGGTTCTGTGTTTTAACTTAACCTTATTTGGCTCTGAAGATATATGACTTTTTTTTTTTGGGTGGCGGCCAAAAATACCTGCAGGAACAGCAGTGACAATAAAATACAATCACTCTGCTAATCAAGCTCCACCCAGTGTCACTAATGTGTGATGTAGCTGTGGATTTTTTATTATTATTTTTTTTTAAATACAACAAAAAGGAAAATAAGTCTTTAATAAAGCTATGCTTTTGTAGAAAATTCAAACAGAGACAGCAGCATCTGACTGATTTGTTTGGTTTCAATGCACTTGATTTTGTCAAGAGGACAAAATTCCCCAATTGGGTTACAGAAAGGGAACATGTACCGACTGTTTACACGTTCTTGGTTTGAGAGCAGCTGATCAGAGATGGTTTAGTCACCGAGTTCAGCACATGTGTCTCCTCCATAATAAAAACCCATCTTCAATGGAGCTCTGATCCTGCTGTTTACTATGGCAACTGTGACAGCCGCGCACGTCATCCAGTCGCTCAGTTTGAGCCCAGTGTCACAATAAGACACAGGTGTAGCATGGAATTAAGACAGCGAGGGTGTAGGAGTTCTCTAGAGATTATAAAAATAAATGGTAGACTGCTTGAGGATACAATTTTTACCTTTCATTTATTTCAATACCGTGGCCAAAAAACAGTAAAAAAAAAAAAAAGACTTAAGTCATTGTGAATCAATTCTGCTCCACATCCAACTATTCATCTTATATATGGCTTTATTCATTCCAAGGTCGCAGTGAAGGTCTGGAGCTGATCCCAGCCAACAAATGGCAAAGACAAGGTTGCACACTGTCAGCTGGGATTGACTGAACCCAAGCCGGGTGCAGCGATATGGAAGATCAGAGGATGGATAGTTAACAGTCAGTTAACCAACAGTTCAACCCTCAAGAACAGAGCAAACTAAGTTTTGACCAACATTTTCAAAAATCCAGGTTCTGATCCAAACTGTTTCTGGTGTGAAATGCTTGTCCTAATCGTCTTTAAACCATATTCTTAAATTCAAGTTTTTGTTTAAAGCACTAAAAACGATGTACTGCAAAGAGATTGAGAAAAAGCGAAACCCAAAATTATCTTTTATGAATGATCAGAGAATGTTCACTAACATTTACTTCCTTTCCCAAGAGCAGTAATGTCCCGTGTGCACACAAGAATATTAACTGCTGTTGTTTCTACCCCAAAGTTCAAATGCGACACTCGATATAAATACAAGTTCCAAGTGATCAGTGACACCTGAACACTCTTCAGAGCTTCAGCATGCCATCTGTACCTGCTCATAAAACTCATTGACGATGCCTTCTGTCCACTTGGTGTGCAAGTCACGGACTTTGGCCGGCCCATTGATGTCTGCCAGCTTGATACACACTTGGCACACCAGCAGCCGGTCATTCTCATTGGTCCAATCAATTCCTGGACTGTTCACATCATTCACCTGTTAAACACAGATAGGTCGACGCTGTATTACGACTCATCGTCACAATCCTCAGTATGCTAGTTCAAACTGCTTTGCTACATTATTAAAACTTCAGCAAACGTATGATGTGTGAGCTTTTTGACTTTTCAATGTCAGACCTTGGAGTTAAACTCAGCCAGGAAGTCAAAGTGCTTCTTGAGGTCCGTGGCAAGTATAGCCTCGATAACAAGGAAGCGGAAACGCTTGAATTCCACATGATCCAAGTTGAGGAGGAAGTTGAACTCGGGCTGGGACAGGTAGAGGCTCCAAGCAGACGCAGCGTGGTGGTTCTCCAGCACCGAGCGGTCGTTGTACAGCACCGCCTGCACACAAGAGGTCGAGAACACCAAAGCCATGAGAGAGGAAAAGACGTCACAGATTCCTGCCATTTCCTCAAATATGCCATTGATTAAAAAAAACTAACTAAACTGCTTATGTAATGTATTTGCATATGAGTTACACAACTTGCAGAAGTTGCAAAAATAGCAAGCACTTATTTGCATATGAGTTACACAACTTGCAGAAGTTGCAAAAATAGCAAGCACTTATTAAATGACTTGAAAGGACATGAGGGTATTTGGTTATGAAATATAATGAGCTCACACACACACTTAAAGCTGAAATGATAAACAGGTTTAAAGCAGTGAGAAAATTTTTTAATTATACACTTTTTTTTTTTTTTTAAATAATAGACTTGATGGCTGTTAACACCATTCACAATCAATATGTTCAGGGTTCCTGTAACCCACTTTCCGAGGACAAAACCCAGACAGTCGGAATGCTATCGCTATCGACATGTTGTGAAAATACAATATTTAAACTGGGGCGAGTGCTTCACTATATTATTTTTCATTCGCTTAGCTGACCACGAGGAGGATTAATGTGATGCTCTTCCTGATGGCACATGACGAGAAGTTAATCTTTTAAAGTGTCCTCATTTGAAACTGCTTTTAATAGATATTCTAATCATCTGGAGACCACATGGAACATATCATATACTTTCCGTATCAATTCAAGCAAAACCAAAAAAAAAAAAAAAACTTGGACTCATGTGAACTCCAAAGAGACAGCTTAACGAAGTAAAGCTCTATTTGAGATCACATCGCAATATTGGCAGTAATATCACTCGTAGAAACAAGTAACTCAATCAAATGATTGTTTTCTTTTCTTTGGGTGGAATCACACTTTTCAAACGGGCCTCTCATTTCTGACGGACTGCTGCAGACTGACCGTTTCCACAGTTCTCGTCTCGGGTCAAGGTGTCAGTGCTGACATTTGCTTTGGTTGTTTGTGCTTCAAAGAAAGAGACAAGTATTGATAGCCTCCTGCAAACAATGATGTTTGATGCACTACATTGAGTGGATAACTCAAAGTAGAACCCCCCCCCCTCCTAAAAAACAAAAAAAACCAGGTCGCAGGTTGTTTAGATCATTTCATGATTCGCTCCAATGTTGGACATCTGTAAATAGAGCTTCATGAATTTGACAATAATGTTTGGAATAAGTGAAACGTCTGTAAATCATTTATGGAATATATGTTTCTGTGCAACACGATTGTGATGGATTCTGTTATTTTAATCAATAAAGATTTCCAAAATATTACAATACTTATTTATTTTAAGATTAAGAGACTTTTACTTCTAATGCAACCAGGAGAAAAACCTTTAAAACGTTTGATAATATAACAATATTCAAATCTACCTACATTTAATTATTCCTCTTATATTTTGTGGTCCTTAATTTCCTTTATTATTATCAATATTGCAATGTAGTGTGCTATTTTCTCTATTTGTGTTCTAAATGTAAATTTTTCTTTATTTCTTATTCTCGTATCCCATAAAAACTGTTGTTTTGGTGCGGAACATGTACTCAAAGCATTTCACTGTACGTTATACTATGTATTATTGTTGCATTTGTTAAATAAAGGACCTGGGAAAAAAAAGAGCGAGAAACCTGCTAATGTAGGAGGGTTGTTGGCTAATGCGGGACACTTATCCCATGTATCCTGCACAAAATTTCAATTAGCAGTTTTATATTTTTACAACAAACATGGACCCCGTGTAACTTTCACAAAAGTGATGAAAACATGGAAATTAGTCCAGTGTTTTTTGTTTTGTTTTGGTTATGCCTTGATGTTATCTGAACTCCTATTAAAATTTAAGTTTATAAAAGTTTACATGTCGCACCATATTTATTCGAGATCAAATCTTTGGTTAATCTTTGGTGAAAGTCGTTCAATGGTCATGCAAGACAACAGAGACTTTTTGACCAGCTAAATACGAGTCTTATCCCAGTCCAACAATCCTTTTGTCATCATACATTGATCAAAATGGAGCTCATAAAAAAACTGCAGATTTTCTCGAAGTTAACATTCTGACGGCTCTTTCTAATTTGCAGCGATTAAATTAAGGAAAGTTGCAGGATGAGTTTAAGACATCCACGACTTTGACGTGTCTGCAAAGCTTCGATACTCTCTCACTGAAAACTGCGAAACATATTTAGACGTTCTGAGATATATTTAGAAACCCATAGAGATGTGGGCTCATTTCTACTCTCCTTCTTCACCACACCACCATCAGCAGTTGCAGTAAAATGCTTTTGCGCATTAGCCCATACATTTAACGTCAGACCATCGTTTTCTAAAAACATCAGCATGTGTTCATTATTAAACTTCATTTGATTTGATCTGCAAAGCCTTCAAATTCCAGCAGATGCTGATTTTTTTTAATTTTTTTTACCTGAGGTGCATTAGTGGCTACTAGAAAGGCATTTGTGCGACCGGGGTGGTCATAATCGTGCATTGCAGCTGCTACATAAAGGGCCATGAGCTCCAGAGCGGGGATGTTCCAGGCCAGGCAGCCATAGCTGTCATCTGAGATTGAGGAGCTCTTGGAGGAAGCGTAGGATATCCTGCCAGGAGAGATTCCACTGTCTGAATCTGAAACAAAATAAAAGAGAGAAATATCACTGAATGAAGAAATAAATCAAAATTGAGGGCTGTGCAACTGCTTACAAAATCAGCTGACAGTTCTTCCAGAGCTACACAAAATCACAAATTAACTTAGTGTTGTCTTACACACTGCGTAATTTCTACAATCCTTCTTGCGGTCTCAATGGACTCGCCGGTGTTTACTCCAAAGCAATATTAAAATTAATAAGTAATAAAATATTATCAGCAAAGAAAAGCCTGCATATCTGTTCCAATTCATATATTTCTGACTTCAAAAAGCAGGCAAAAAGTAGTTGTGGTATGTGAAGGAGCCAACAGGAGGAAGTCTACTCACATCACCACGACTGTCTTGTAACTCGTACAAAGAAATAAATAATCCTAAAAACCTTTCGTTTTTATATATTAAGATACAAGTCAGGTAATCGATGTCAACACTCTTTAATGTAAACATAAACGTGCTCCAGTGCACTCCAGTGTTTCTTTAATGTAGCACATAGCATTTCTAATCTTATAATTTGATGCTGTTTACGTTTACATTATCCCATCTTCTTCAATAAACATACTACTTCTACTTTTGCTCCATTTAATTTCAGGTATATCATGCTCCCTTTTGTCAGTTTCATTTATTGGATTTACTCCGGATATCTGTGTGCATTGTCTTTGCATGTGTGCCTGTCCACTCATACTTGTTTCTTTTAATGTTTACTCATTATTTGTAAAGTCCATTTGTGAAGCTCTTTAAGGTGCTAGTTTATCATCTGAAAAGTGACATATTAGATTAAAAAAAAAAAAAAAAAAAATCACTTGGCAGAGAGAAGTCCATCACTGCGTGCAGCTCTGGTTATGTGATTATTGGTGTTTACCTGTGTCGCTCCCCGTCACATGCTCACTGTGGATCTGCTGGAACCCCGGGATTGGTCGAGTGGTCAGGTACCAAACAGCGTGGAGCACATCAGTAGCATGAACCCGGTTATGATCTGTGTGTATTTACCCCCAACAGTTTTAATAAAAAAAAAACAAAAAAACAATCGCACCAAGGACACCAGCAATAATTTCTAAACACTTTCTGATGCAAATGATTTGATATTTTGTAACAATACACAGTGAAACACTCACAGGGAATGTCTCTGTAACCATTCTCCAGGGCACAGAAGTAGGTCATGAACTCCCTGACGGGAATCTTGAAAATTTCAAACAGACACATATCCTGGAAAAGGGTGTATGTCACCTGAGGAAACACAAGCAGCTTCATTGGAACAATGATCCAGAGAGGAGATAACCCACTTTATTACTGATCAATGAGTTCAAGGGGATATGAAGATACATTAAAACAACCTTGGTGACATCTTCATGTTCGACAAAGGAGTTAAAGTTAAAAGTCAAAAGGTTTAAAGTTAGAAAAGTAAAGTCATTCTCACTTTCAAATAACTGTAACAGAAACGTTGCATATTTACAAGGTCAGAGCCGTACATCTATCTGTTTTAAACACATCTTTGTTGTTAATCGGCTGATTGGCCGTGGACTGGAACGACCCAAAAATATTGAAAGAGCATCATCATATCCCAGTGAGTCAACTTATCAGAAGTGGACAGTAAGATGTGAATTGATGACTTTTTTTTTATATACCAATGCCAATGTCCTGGTTATCAGTTCTTTGTTTTCAATTTCTTATTGATTTCTTTGAATAAAAAAGTAAGTCGGCTATGCTTTTCTGCATAAAAAAGGCAGCATTGTCACTGGTTCTTGACCCACATGTACTATAGGTGCTAACTAAACAACTCTCCACAAAGGTTGACAATGCTGCAGCATCTACAGGTCTGACGTGTTTGTGATACTAAGCTTTAGTTAAAAAAGAAAAAAAAATGCTTTATTCAAGGCAAAAATTTCCTCAGTTATGTCACATATATATTATGTGATGTGCTGAAAAGCATACGTCTCAGCTGGAAATTAAATAGGGCTGTTTTGTGTTTGTACTTACATAGCTGAGTATTCTTCCGCTCTTTCCTCCTGTTTTTTCCACCAGGTCAAAGATCTGGAAGTTCCAGGTGTTCATTCTCTCCATGAGAGCTTCGTGCTCCTCCAGCATAGGATCTATTCTGAACTCCTGCTCACCCTGGAGACAAGAAATCAAGTGAATATGAAGTGAATATTTGCACAGTCTGTGAAGCTCCATGTAACATCTTTTCTCATTGCACTGCTGAGGACCTGATAGTAAAATTATTTCAAGTTATGACGCTTAGGTTGACTGTCACCTATCTAATAAAGATCCTAGTACACAGAGAAATAAACTTGCTGGGATTTTACTGTTGAACACACACGCATGTCTCAGGCCTCCCAACCCAGAATTTAGCCCTTGTTCAAGCATTTCTGTAGTTAAATAAGGTATAAATGTGAAGAGAGACTGTAGTGTTTCACATTTGAATATGAAAATGAGTGATTCTGTGCAGTGTTGTATTGCTTAATCCTTGCAAAATGGCCTGCTTTATTTCTAGAGAGTTGTAAATAACCATAGCTTGTAGCAGCAGTCCCACTGTTCAGTGCAGCCAGATTGCTTACCTTTTGTCTGGGACATACCAAAATACCCCATAGTTAACCTGCCTTCAGTATAAAACGTGACTGTGGTAGACGGGATAATATTGCTTTTTATGGAACTTTGCACAAAAATATCATCTTGCTGTTTTTGTTGTGCGGCAGAGAAATCACACTACAAGTGGAAACACACCTCTGATTCCTGAGTCTGCTGGTCTGTGCCTGGGCTCTTCTGCTTGTTCTCCTCCTCCGCCAGCCCTCGACTCCTTCCAGGGTCTGGCCTCACATCCGCACACGCGTCTGCCTCCATACTCTCTTCCCTGATTAGAGGCTCTATGGGGAAGTCCACCCCTTCGCCTGCTGTGGTCGCACAAATAAAAACCAATGTAAAGTCATACAAGTTGTCATAAGCATATGGACCTTTAAGTTGCCAATAAACTTTCCAATAATTTCTTTACTCCTTATTCTACCGAATCTATATTCTTGATTCATCCGACTTCTTTTCCATTACATTAGAAGTGATCATCGCTTCAAAGTATTTTTTTCGAGGCTTAGATTTTAAGTTAGCAATACCAATAATAATATGCATTTTGAAGTATATTTCAACATTTTAAATGTACATATCAGATTTTAAATTCCTCCATTAGACACACACATTTAATGACTAGGTCAAATTGTTTATTTATTTCCCTAAAACTATTTCAACACCTTTTGTTCCTACAATTACACATACTTGCTCTTAAGAGAGCAGAAACAAATCATCTACAAACTAAACCTTTTTACTTTACGTTTCCTGACACCATCTTTGCTTGGAATAATACAGTACATTTGGGAAATGTGTGTGATGTGCAATTTTAAGTATTCATGTGCATTATTCATAATGGGCATGAAACCTGCATCAGTATAAAGGGCAATAGAAAGTCCTTGCTTGGGATGACGCACAGAATGAGAAAATGGTACATTATGTGAGAAGTACATTGTGAATGAAATAAGATATTTGACACTTGTATTACTGTAGTAGACCAGTAGAGAGCAGCATTCATCCCTTGAACTGCAACCTAGAGTGCTTTTGTTTTTTTCCCCCCCTTTCTTTGCCTGACCTGACTTCATTACCCTAAATAATGTGAATTACATGTAACAGTTTGTACCAGAGCGCCTGCGTTGAACCTCACTGGTGAACGGTGGATGAGATTCCCCTGTTTCGCTGCTGGATACTCCCTTCAGCATTTGACGACCACAGCTAGAATAAAGAGAAGGCCATCGAAGACATGTATAACTGATGTACGTCTTAATTTCACTGCTATAACGCCTGGAATCACAGATTGAGCAAAATAGATCACAGCAGCAGACCATGTCAGTCCTGCAAGGACTCACCTGGTGCAGACAGGGAGGGCAGAGCTCCGGCAGACCTGCTGGAAATCAGGTGAGCTGTGTACGTAGCCCAAAGGCTTGTGTAGGTTCAAGTTGACGCTGGGCTTTGTGAGGAAATCAGCCGTGTCTGGGAACTCCACAGGCGATCGGGTGACCAGGGACGATGAAGAGCCAGTCCCTACTGCGGGAGGGCTGTGGCTCGGTGAGGTGACTGGACTCAGGCTGGGTGATGTGCCTAAACAACAATGAGAGGCACATGGAAAAAGAGAGAGGATCAAGACAAAAAAAAAGAAAAGACAAGTGAAGAAAAAAAAAATAAAGCAGTAAAACATGCCTGTGAAGTTTGAAGCTTTCTTCCCACCTGCTCGCCTGGGTCCCGCATGGTATGTAAGGGTAACAGATGAAGACCTCTGCTTGGGAATGGTAAGCAGATTTGCACTGGGTCCATTAGAAAAACCGGAGCTAGAGCACAGAAAAAAAAAGAAAACAAAACATTTTCAACTTGGGGTTTCAAATCATTGTTTGACTTTCAATTCTAACTTTTGCATCATAAGAGATGTCTTTAAGCATTTTGTAGACAACTCTAATACAGAGCGATCCTGAGAGAAACTTTAATTCATGAACAAAATCTAGCTTGTCCTCTTCTGCCATCCTGTGGAGACATAAAGGACAGACGCATAATATTTATGCAGGGGTGAAATGGTTTTGCTGTTTGTAACAGCTTAAAGAAAAAGGTGTAGATGCGGATGTGTAGTGAAACAGGGAGAGATTTAAAACGACAAAGGTAAAAGTCTGAACATTATTTCAATATACACTGTGTGACAGAAAGGTCTTCTGATTTCCTGGAACAAAAAAACCAAAAACACAAAACTCACAACTATCCCTTCAAACTTCCCATACGATGCTGTTCCCTGAAACAAAAAAACTCAAACAGCCGAGTCATTTCTAAACCCGGCAGAGACGGAGTGACCATATAGCTCAGGGGATCTAAGGGTGGACAGCTGCATTTGTGTCGATACCTGGTCAAGTTGAGGTCAGGGTGAGGTCTCTTGCCATTGTTGCGCTCCCAGCGTGAGGAGGAGGAGTCGAGGGAAGGGAGAAACGGTGAGGAGGATGAGGTGGAACTCCGCCGGGGCTGAGGAGTCGGCAGGCTGTTTCTGCTGCTCAAACCCTACACGGTGGAATAAATTGTGACAATAAATGTCAAGTCTTACACACAAACCTAATCACAGCATTAAGTACAAGCAAATGGTAAATTGACTCCTGAGCAAAGTGACGACAGAACTACATCATAAAGCCCAAACAAATAAATACTAATGTCACTTGGCCAATCAAAGACAACCAACTGGTTTGTTGATGAAAAGGGATTTATAAATATCATCTTGCAACATTTTCAGAAAATAAAGTGTCTTTGTATTTTCAAGGAGACAAAATTTGAGCATGATGTTTGTTTAATATTTATTACTGGGTCGTTTGCTCTTTAATCAAATTCAATATTCTACGTGTGTGAGTGAAACCAACTCCAAAAAAGTTTGAATTGATGGTAAATCGATTTTGGACTTCCAGGAAAGAGCTACATTACTAAACTGTAAAACCATATATTTACCTGGGAGTAGAAAAAGTACATTTTTAATTCAGGGTTGAAATGACGGATACATTGGTATTTTTCTAGAGTGTGGCGGTTAAATGATTTAACAAACATCCCCAGGGTTTTAAGAAATGTTTTAATTGATGCACTACAAATGTTAACATTACATTGTGTTCTTACCCCCAAAGTCCTAAATCTGTTTTGTTCTTCGCGTTTGTCTTCTGCTTTGACTTCACAGCCCCTATTAATGATAAAAAAATGTTGCCCCCTTTTGCAATAGCGAGCCATCTGGTGTGAATATGGATGGTCTCAGAACTCTCATCTGTGGTTATGATTTGTCAATTAAAGTCATTCAATTTATGGTCAGCTGATGTTTTTGGTCATCGTTTTACACGGAATACTGATTTATCCTTTGTTTTTCATGTAGGTATGAAACCATTTTTGGAATGAGACTATTTTCAATGTTAGCTTTTTCAACGTTTTTCTAAATGACCACAATGACGTAAAAAAAAATGATGGTTTCTTTAGATATGCTGAATTTACGAGAGGTAGTTACATTAAAAGAATTATTTCAGAATAATCGAGATTTGGCACATAAACTACATTTGTTGTTTTAATTATAAAGTCTATCCATCTTCTCCACAGCTTGGGAGTTGGTGTCTGGATGACACCCTGGTGTGTTTGCGACGAGCATGCATCATTATGCCTGAGGAATCCACATAAACTCTGATCTAATGTCAAAAAACATTTATGAATGCGGTAGAAACCTGTGACCAAAAAACTGTGGCACACCTTGATGGTTTTCCTGTCACTCCTCTCAACAGAGTCCTCCACTTCATCGCAGGAGTAGAAACCTGGGAAGGGGGTGAAAGGGTTGACCCTGGGCCGGCACGAGCCTGAGAAAGTCCCCATGAGGCTGGAGATGCTGCGCAGTGCTGAGATGGTGTGCGGAGACAGAGACGAGTCCATCAGCAGGTCTGACACCAGGTTTCTGGCCTCGTTGATGACCGAGAGATCCACACCGTTGCCGCTCACAGCGCCCTGGCACATCACGCAGACACATCACACAGGTTAGAGAGCAGACCGCCCGCTGGGCTCGGGTATATTGGTACATACAACTGAGGACAGAGATAGATCATTCTTATAATGGCAATAAATAATAATACCGTTTACATTAATGCCACTTTTCATGTCAACTGTGAAAGTGAATTTTCACAATGCAGGACAATAAACCATTATGTTAAGTAACGATGTTTAATGTGACAATACTTGTGACACTAATTTACCTTTTAGGGAGGTTTTTGCCAATGCAGCAATATGCTTCTGTAAAACCTATCAAATTGTGTATCTTTAAAGTAAAACAAAAAAACCTGCATTAAATAATTTGTAAAGAATTTTGACAACCTTGTCAGTCAAAGTGAAAGAAAAGAATTTTAGTGCGAATTCAAAAAAACAACCCCAGTGTGCTGAGACAAAATATGTCAATCTTATGTGGGTATCTTATATGCGAAGTGGAGAGCTGCGTTAATATCTAAAGAGAAGATCTTATCATTTGCAAGAGCAGAGAATCACAGGCTGCAATCTTCTCTTTTTTTGGGGGCAGGTTTCATAACAGGAAACGTTCTGACTGAGTTGGTGCAGACTAATCAGAGCAAACTTTTGGCTTTTGGGAGCTAAATTCTTTAATAGATTACGCAAATAGTTCAAACAAGACGCAGGATGGCTGCGTGAGAGAAAACTGAGGATTTATAGCTTTTTCAAGGCCATTGTATGCAAGGTTTTACACAATGTGTGTTTTGCTTGAAAAAATAGAGGGGGGGGGACTGGATGTCCTAAAGTTGACTTATCTTACTAACTATTTCACTTGTGACACCACTATTGCGACAAAGAAATGTTTGTATGTGGAGCTGACTGAAAAGTATATTTATTTTAATCATGACAAGAAAGACAAACAACCAAAACGGCTGAGAATTCATACAAAATTAGATTAAGTAAAAAAAAGAATGTATATAAATTATTACTCCTATAAAGTAGGAAGCTAAAAAAAAGGACTATCTAATTTAGTGCTCTTCTATAATCCAAAATTATCAAAATGATACTTGATGAGGATTATATAAAAACAAATATAATTTTGCTACAAAACCATTGTGAATATAAATACAGTTCGATAATCTAAACCAGCCACATGTGGTTCTTTGGCCATTCTGTAGTGTCTCGCTGAACCTTTGACAAAATTATACCTGAATAAAAATGTTATCTTGTTTTCATTTTATTTACACACAGAAAATCCTTTTCAAGAGGACTTTTAACTCTTGGCTAAAAAGGCATTTGAAAAAGGGGCCAAGTAAAGTAGCTAAAATGGGAGAAAATAGCTAAAACCAAAGGAAATGGGGAAAAATTGTTAAAATCACTGTAAATCACCCGTTTCGGGTACAGAAACAGCTGTAAACATAATGTAATTGAAACTTCATAAACTGAACACAAGACACTGTTTATGTTCATATATCAAAACTATACATGAAAGTTCAAGGGCTGTGTCAGCCTCAGTTCAAAGATTAAATGTGTTTGACAGCCCCAGTTCAATCAGATTTGATGGAAGGTGACACAATCAGCTCTTTGGGTCATAAAAGTTGCAAAACTCTGCCAAACTACAATTTACAGAAAATTAATGTTACCTAATACTATGTATTTAAATAAAACTAGATTCAATGTTCTATAAACTACAACTGTGGATAAATAAGTTCACACATATAAAACTATTTGAATGTATTGGGGGGTGGGGGGGGTCCAACGTATTAATTGTGTGGTGGCTGTGAATTTTAAAACTTATTGTGCAATTATTTAAAAACACTATAAAGTTGAGCCGCAAAATACAATACAGACCTGATACTGTGGCTTGTACCAGTGTTTCAGATCCCAGTCCCATAAGATCATCTGAAAAACAAGAGATTTACCAGTAGTTATTGTACAGGAGCTTTTTTTGAAACACTGAATATGAACTGTATTTACCCAGAAAACACTCAGACTTCGACCTGTGTTCCACTTTGAGTAAACTCTGAAGGTTTTTTTTTTTCTTTTCCATGAGTGCATCAGCAGGTCAGTAACAAAGCAGCAAAGCTTCTGTTAGTCTATTCAGCCCATTATCTAAACACACAGTGTAGTAACAGTTTACATTAAGGATTTCCCGTGCCACATGATGCACTTTTCTAGTCCAGGTAGGCTAATGCACACTGAGCACCTGAGCGGCAGCAGACAGAGGCCTTTCACGTTGAGAAAAAAAAAAGAAGAAAAGCAAACCACTGAAACCAACGTGGTGTGTCGACAATGGAGCTATGAGATCTTATCTCGCTCTAACTACGTCAATCGGCAGCATTTCCACGCTATCTGCTCGTAACTACACACGAGCTCTCACACAGTGCAGCAGTGTAAAGGTGCAACAAGGCTGCGTAACACTGAAATGCTTTGCATTACATTTTTCCAGTCATGCAAACCACAGAAAAGAATACGCATATATGCACTGCTTTTACAGCTTGATAGAATAGGACTTTGTAAAGCCTAGAAACTGTGAAATTAATCCGGAATGAATGTGTTGCAAACCTCACCCCACACCACAAGAGGGAGGGCCGTGGTGGATGACACCTTACATGACCAGCACCTCCACAGACATCATGAGCCTCATCTGAACATGTAAACACACATCCAGAGATCACACAGACAACAAGCATCTCCACAGACATCGCGAGCCTCATCTGAACATGCGAGCACACACCCACGCATGAAGCTCAACGCGCATCAAGTTAAAAGGTGAGACTCAGTCGGCCATATGATAAATTGAAATTCATTTCTTTAACAAAATATTTGCTCTATCTTAAAAGATTCTTTTATTTGCCAATAAATTAGAGTATGTGTGAAAACTGAGTTCGACTGTTTACTACAGTTAATTGAAGTCCCAAACATACACATGGTGTTTTTGTGTGGGCCCAAAGCATTACTGTTGGGTTTCATACATCAAGAAGATAAAATCTATACTTCAGGTTGTTAAACAGATCACTGGGTCTATTCCATCTCCTCGAATCAGCAACTCTCTCTTTGATCAAAATGCGAGGTTGGGTGTTTGTCATCAGCATCTGTACAATGCTGCCAAACATTTAATATGGCAAATAAGCCCTGCCATGGCAACCTGACATAGAGGCCAGCAAACAATGCTCCATACACCATGGCAACGAGATGGCGGGAGACGGCCGGAGGACAGAGTCGTTGGCCTTCTGCTTGTTTACAGAGAAACAGAAGGGATGAAAGAGAGAGGGAGATGGAGAAAAGCTGAGGGAGAGGATGCCATTAAAGACGGGATGGAGAGTTAAGGACTGAAAATCCATACAAGAAAGAAGGAGATCGAGACAACGGGACACGGCGCACACTCCTCACACCCAATGACAATAAAGTACTGTGTCTGTGCGATCTGTTCACACTTCAAGCATGACAGAATGCGCTTCGCTTCACCTTGTTACAGTCTGTGCATAAAGCACAGCAACGCGCACTCTTCCCCGACTCAAGAACAGGAAAAGCTGGCTCAGGCAGTGCCTCCACCGTCACCATCAAACAGAGTGCCAAGAAAGAAATTATTTACAGTGAGGCCCTTTTGTGAGCCATCGAAATGAAATCCGTCAATGAACACAAGATATAGTGTGTGTGTGTGTGTGTGTGTGTGTGTGTGTGTGTGTGTGTGTGTGTGTGTGTGTGTGTGTGTGTTGTTGTGAAAACACAGCATGGTGGCAGACGCACTGACATACACAAGTCAGCACACCCGGACACCTGTGCACATGCTCCCTAGCAGAGAAACACATTATTTCTCAGCTTGGTGACATTTGGAAGCAACTGTGAGGCACACTTTCACTGAGGTATAACCACTTCGACCTACTTACACCTCATTTTTGTACTCAACTTCATTTAATAATATTAACTCTTTATTGGGCAAATGACCATATTTGATCGTTACACTTGTGTGCAGAGTAAAAAAAAAAAAAAAACAGTCACAGAATGCAGTACAAAATCTGAGCATTAAATATTGAAGTAGGAGCGACTGGAATTCTGACAATTCTAGAAGCATTATATCATGTTACAGAGTTTTAGAATGTTTAAGGGAATCCTCAAATGAAATAACAAACTTTTTTACAGTTCTTGAATTTTGTGGTAGAATACTAAACTTTTTATGTGAATGAATAGAAATAATCACTACAAAACAAATTAATGATACATTATGCTCCCCATTCACTTAAAAAAAACTAAACATATTTGACTCTAAATTTCCTGTATGTGTATTAGTGTAGTTGGTTGTTCATGATGGACTGGTGACCAGTCTCTGGTGTGCCTTGCCTTCTGCTTCCTAACAAACAAAGCTGGATAAAGCAATATAGACAATAAATGAATGGAATTACTCAAGTATGAAAGTACATACTGCTACAGATATTGTTGTCAATATTTTCCATCAGGACACATGCAGAAAACGTTTGTTGTTAAACTTGTACAACTGGACATATCCCGCATATCTGTAATTCTTCACAATGCTGCATTGCGCTCCCTCACGAGCTTGTGTATGATTATTTATGGTGCAGGTATTTGCAGAGGGAAAATAACTGCACTATATTCACGCACACGTACAGGACACAAAACAAACCGAAAGAGACCTATACTAAACACACAATAAAAACGAGACGCTTCAAAGCGAAAGCAAAAATAGTAAACATTAAAAAACAAAAACAAAAAAAACTGCTTTTACACACACACACACACACACACACACACACACACACACACACACACACACACACACACACACACACACACACACACACACACACACACACACACACACACACACACACACACACACACACACACACACCGAGAGACGGGTCGTAAATATCTGCTAACAGGAGTCAATAAACCCGTGTGAGCTATTAGACGGCCAGTTAGTTACACCTGTGTGTCATATTAGCTGGGCTCTGTGGTGTGAGAGGTGCTAGAACTGATAAAAACACGCTAATAAGAGTGTGTGGGGCAGAGAAAAGGTATCAATGGCAGGCGAGCAGCACATTTGTATGGAGAGGAGCAGGTCGGTGCTGACGTCAGCGTGCAGCGGCACACGGCGTCAGCAGCCCTCTGAACATGCACACGCTGATAATGAGGACTGCGTTCCGGCTGTCAAGACACGCAGGGAGAAGAAAAGATGATACGGAGAGCGGAAACAAAAGCACGGGGCTGGCCTGATTGTTTTGTGCCAGTGTTCAGGAAAGAGGAGCCAGGCAGGACAGCGGCGCGCTGCGAGTGTTGTGGTTATGCGTCTTCGCCGCTGGACAAGAGTCGAGGCTTTGCCCACAGCGCCAAGGCGCGGGCAGGTTCGCTGACGGAGGAAGCTGAAGACTGGGATTAAAAAACGGTCTCTGAACTTTTAACCCGGCACGACTCACGATAAAGACCGAGCCTACATTCAATCACACACAGAATAGGTATAATGAAATCCCCAGCGCGAGAGAATAGAATGCACCGTGTCCCAATGTCAGACTTTTGAATGTCTTTAATATAACAAAGAAATGTTAACAATGTAGTTAATAAGTTATCAGGAAGTAAGATTTTCTCCGATTGAATTGAAGTCTGAACTGAACTTGCAGTCAGATGGTCGAAGATGTGTGAAGAAAGCGTCAACGTAACGATCGGCGGGCCTGATGGGGAAACTCGGGGTACTCCAGATGGCTAGGCTGCTTATGGCGGTGTAGTCAGGGGCAACCTGGCAGGACCATGGAAAATTCTTTGACTAGGGAAAGGAGTTCGTTCAAAATGTCATCCCTCTCTTTCACACTCATCTACCACTTCACTGGTCCTCGGCTGTTGTTCAGGGTCTTCCTGAGCGAGCAGGCATCTGCAAGTCCAGATTTATCTCCTAAAATATTGTGTCGTTTTCCCCAAGTTGGCACAAATATGCTGAATCAAAAAAAGAAAAGGAAAGTAGTTTAAATATAGTGTCAGTTCTATATGAGGATCGATAAAATTGCATTCGGTAAAAATAGCACAAAAAACAGCAACATACAAATTACAATCTGTACTTCTACATACTTTCACAATGTCATTTTATATCTCTTGTCAAGAGGACAGCGAATAAAAACCCCTTGCTCTATTTATTATAATCATACGCTAAAGTGAAGTACAGTTTTTTTTTCTTTTCCAAATCTGAAGTCATATGAACTTCTGCTCAGACATACAATTCATCCAATACAGCAACAATCTTTATGCCCTACTTAATTTTGTTTTAACATTGGAAACATTTCTGAGTATTTATAGAGGCCAGCATGCGCTCAATGAGGAGACACTCAGGCTAATGAAGAGCACGAAACAGGCCTTGGAATTATTGTCATGTCGCACTGCATTCAGGGTATTCCAGGGTCCGATCTGCCATACTTGTCAGCAAGTGGTGTCGGTTTACGTACAGAGCAGACGACAGAGGCTGCACGTACCTCTACTGAATTTTTCATCAATAAGGATCCACTTAACAATTGGAAGGTGCCAAAGCAAGCTGGGGTGAAGAAAGTAAAAGGTATGAGGAACATGGGGATGTTGGGAAAGCATGGAACACCCACTGGTAGGAATCGCCTCGAAAAAACTAATCAAACTAGCCCTTTTCTGAATTATTTTTCATACCACACAAACATTGTTTCACAGTCCAGACGCTGTGGGATTTGAGCCCAATTCTAAATTGACTGCATGGCACAAGGATCTCATAAGCAGCATGTCAACCTCCACTGAATCGAAGCTGAAAAACAATAACAATAACACACATCAATGCACAACATCATGCTGTATGTCATTGAGGTATGGCTCTGGTCCCTTCAGGACCTCCAACCCCCCCCCCCCCCCCCCCCCCCCCCAAAAAAAAAAACCCTTACAGTTAATCACAGTTGACTATTTAGCCTTTTGTTCTGAAAGTAATTTCTACAAAA
This sequence comes from Blennius ocellaris, assembly GCF_963422515.1. Taxonomy (NCBI): domain Eukaryota; kingdom Metazoa; phylum Chordata; class Actinopteri; order Blenniiformes; family Blenniidae; genus Blennius; species Blennius ocellaris. The sequence goes on along the minus strand of NC_137650.1, from coordinate 24,748,761 downwards.
CATTATATCAATATCAATGTCCATTCTAAATAAAAAATGTTGTTCCATCATATTTAGATGAAGGTTATGAGAGAAATCTGACGATTTTGCCTATGAAGTGAAAATGCACACAATATGAAGCTGACGATGAGCCAAAAACATCCCTATACAGTAGTGTTACCTGGTACATCGAAGTATCGCCTGCTGCGTGAAACTCTTAAGATATGTTGATCTAAAGCACTATCTGCACGGGATTGGGTTACCTGACACCATGTTCGCACAGTACACGGGACAGGAGGTCAACACGGCAGCATCACTGAATTAAAGGCCAGCACAGAAGAAGCTGGTGTAATTGTTAGACTTTCTACAGTTCAAACTACAAAAAAAAAAAAAAAGATGAGGCATGAGTGGTGGTACTCTGATCAAACCCAGCTACTTGTGTGACATCCAGACAAAAACATGCTTCTTTTTCAATAAACTATCTTGATGGTCTCATTCCTCAAATGTTTTCCATAATTTGCTGATGGTGTTTTATCGTTTTTAAAGGATGACTTTGGCTCACCGTGATACAGTGTAAAAAAATCCATTTTTATGGACAAATATGGGAGAGATTCATTTGTTTCCTTATTGCGTCCCAGCGTCATGCCACATTACATGAGGAGAGTGTGCTTATCACCGATTTGTGGACTAAACTAATAATACATGATTGCTATCTTTAAAGACAGCCAGGACGGACTTGACCTTTGGCACAAAGGAAGATTCACTGAAAACTTCAGAGTACTTCCTCCTCTTTGTTTCTCCTCCGACACTCTTGGCTGTTGTTCAAGGATTACGCTTCATTTATTCCAGTTTTCCTGATGAGTTACAGATGACATTTCATATGACCCAGAGCTTATTTAAGTAAACAAGAAACTAATAACATCCTAATTGTTTATGTAAAACCTTTTTATGTAAAAATCCATATGTTTTATCGACTTTCCAATTGCACCAACAACTTTATTGTGGTTTGTGTTTTTAATGTATTATGTGTTACTACAATGTTTGCCGACAAATAAAATTAAGGCTTTTCTATGTGATATGGAAGCAAATCTATAAATGTTTCTTTGAAGCCTGATAGTACATAACATTTAAATATAACCACATCGCCCTTCGTTTTCCATCGAGCGTCCAATATGTCCTAAGTCAATGTTGCCGTCTTGACTGTGGCCCAAAAAAAATGACATGCAAGTTTAAAGTAAGATTTGTACAATTGGCTAAAAATAGCAGTTAGAAAAAAAGGGAAAACAGGAAACCAAAGGAATTTGGACGTGACTAAATGATTGATCAACAAAACTACTACAGCCGACCCCCATCTGGCCTACATCAACAAAGCTTCATTTCCTTACAGGCATAGGGTGAAGTCACTCATGTTGCTATTTTGCTGTTGCTGAATCAGTGGCCGACATGGCTCTCGTCTTCAATCTCAGGGGCACAGCATGCGCTTTTGCGATGGTGCTTTGTTTACATGAGTCAGGAGAAGTACAGCGCACAGCCTATAGACACACACTCACCGAGTCCTTTGAAGCGGGGGGAGATAGCAGTGTGCAGTCTGTCCTCAGAAAAAAAAAAAAAAAAAGCAGATGGACCAGAACATGGCAGACAGAGAAACTGAGTGGAAGAGTTACAACTGATTCCAATGGAACTTTTGGTGAGTACAAGGAAAACATGGGCCAAGTTGACTGGTGTTGCTTTCCAGTACTACTGTTTTATCAAGGCCGGATAACAACCGGATTATATCGAGGCATCTGGAGCTGATCGACTTTAGCAAACATTTCATGACTGTGGTTTCTAATGTTTTGCAATATTAAGAACAATGTAGAGGCTTTCAGGTATACTCTTTTGCAACTATATACTGAAGGCTATGCTAAAACGTGGCTAAAAGTTGGTATGAGCCAACTCTGCAGATGGGATATGATAAAAAGAGAAAAAAAAAAAGACTGGAGGCTGTTGGAATGAAAGCATACAGGGTGAGTTTGAGAAGGCTACAGTAATAGATACACTCGGAGCCAAAAGGAGGGGAGTATAAGAGTAGAAATCATTCAGGTCACTCTGAGGCTGCAGGTGCGTCCTCCTATCAAGACAAAGTGGTGAAAGCTACTCAAAGGCCCCAGCAGACCTTCCATGTTGGGTTTACAGTCCGTCTCAGCTTACAATAAGTCAAAAATGTTTGTGTTGCTGCTACTGCTCATACAACTTGGAGAAATAATGCAGAGGTTTCGGCAGCTGAGAAAGAAACAGACTGTGGGAGGAAATATATATTATGATTTGCTCAGTTTCAGAATGTGTTTGCCCAGAATCTAAATCAAAAGAATAAATGCACTGATGGTCAAATGTTTTAGATTTTACAGATACAAAAGTTTTTGGCAGAACAGAAAGTATTTTTTTTTCTTTTTTTCCAAACAAATGAGCATTAGGTCCATCATTATCTGATTGACACGCACAACTTCGATCTTAGGCCCAGTACACACTGAACATCTGATCATCTACACACAAGTCTTTTGTTTTTGTTTTGTTCTTTTAAAGGAACGGGTTCTCGAGTGGAAGAATTTTAAAACGCTGCCTCAACTTTGACATGTAGCTGGGCGAGACACACATTTGCTGAAAATGATGATGCCCCACCTCTCGACCCGATAAACCTGCGACCCTCTCCGCAACATCACTTAACAACAACAATAGCAGACTTACATGCTCTCGGTTGTGCTGCTAAAGGTACTGTCGGTCTGGCGGGGTCGCCTTACATACTGTATATGAATACAGGAGCACATGGACATTTAAATGTAAAGGAGAGCTGAAGAGACCTTTCCATCGGTTTATTGTCTTCGGTTGCAACCAAAACATATTTGTGAATAATTCTGAGTACGTGTCCCTCTGAGCTATGCACAACACTTTGTGCTCAGGTTATTTATAGTAAACCCAACAAAAGTGGATCTCGGCACACCCTAAAAGGGTTTAGACATGCGACTCACTATCCAACCATGGCCACACAAATCATTCATCCATTCACCCACAAATGATCCATCTTTCATAAACTTAAGCCTCTTTCAGCCAACAATGGGTGAAAGGTAGAATGCATCCTGAAGCCGTTCACAAATATATGATCATAGATTTTACCGAATGAAAAGGTCTTTGACATTTTTTTTGTTGTCGTCACTTTCACTTACACACTGAATGTTACCACCATATTTTATCTTTCTATAAATGTGCCGTCCTTCAGAAAATACTTTAAAAATCAACATAAAGCACAACCAATCAGATTAAGTCATAATACTGTCTACAACTTCTTTTGAAGGCATTGTTAAGCGTGAAAAATGAAACACAATTTGTCCCAACAATAGTCTGAGATGTCACGAGCTACAAGATTATCAGTGCAGGTGGTGAAAGGTTTCTTGAGCTCAACGTGAACAAATTCCAGAAAGCAAAAGATGACGAAACACCATTCAGAACGACACTTGTAGATAAAGCTGGGATTGCAAGTGCATTCTTTCACAACTCACATACATGACTGTGTGAGTTTCCGACAAAAATTAGTGGCAACATTATGTAAGAACTGAAAGTATTAGTCCTTGCATTTTGTATTTTCATTGTATTTTCATTGCATTTTGGTTGTCTGTTTACACAACAATGATGCTCGGCGCCAATGAAAACCCAAGTTTTCGAAAATGCGCCGTGAAAAAAGGTGGAAAACACTGCGACTGCGCATGTGCACTATAGTAAATAGTACTTCAGCAAAGGTGTGAGGAGATGTACAGTAACAACAATGGCGGCCTCCAGAGTGTCCATATTTTCCTGAGACTTTTCCTGAGGTAGCTTTGTAGTTGAGAGTCACTGTAATGACAACCCAACTTCTTCATATTAATGTCTTTGTTGCTGCCATTATTAATGTTTATGACGAATAGTTTTCTTCAAGCACGTATTAGGGGATGCACCGAACCCCATTTTTTCACATCCGATCTGATCCCGATACCTCAATTTGGACATCTGCTGATACCGATACTATTTCGATACCAGAGCTCGTCTTGGTTTAATGTCATTATTATTATCATTTTATACGAGGCTGGATTAAACTCCTCTCTGCCAGCTAGTATGGAATATACAAATGTATTCATGTATTCTCCCAAAAGCAACTTGAGGTTAGTATAAGAAAATCAGAATCAGAAAAAATATATGTATATATTTTTGTTCAATATGGACAATGTGGGGGTCTGCGTGACATCATCATCTCATAATAAACTTGTTATATCTTTAAAACCTCAGAATTACTTTTTTAATCCCTGGGGGAAATTATTTAGCAACACAGCGCAAACAGCATTTTTTCCAGCTCTAATGCAGCAGAAACAATTGGGACTATTTCCACATAGTTTTGCGTGGCATAGTACGCAGCTTCACGGAGGAAAAATTTTGATTTCAATATGGACTGAATGATATGAGGGCTATGTCCAGTCTCAAACCCGGGACATTCTTACTGTGAGGAACGGCGCTAACCGCCACACGCTCAGCAAGTCATAATCTCCCCAAAAACTAAAGCAGTGCATGCAGAGCCTCATACATGCACTCCAGTTGGAGGAAGGCCAAAGAGGTCACCACGAAGCCTTTTTATCATGAGGAAATGGGACAGCACTTGGTGGTGTGCAGAATCCACTTTTCTGGAGGAGAAAACATCTCACAGGGGCAAGTGCTAAAACAACCCTCGAAGCATACATTCATAGTCGCAATTCTTCTTTGTTTATGTCAAGACAGTGTTTTCAAGTCATAAATACAACCCTCCCCCCCCCCTTTTTTTATCTTTTTTTTTTATAAAATCCTGGAATAATATTCAAATATTAGATTTACTGAAAAATCTACATTCATAATGACTTTACAACATTTAATGACTGTATATAATGTATTTTGAACAGTAATGTAATATAATTAGTAGTAATTTTCTTTCATGACCTATTACAGCTTTTGCATCCTATAAATATATATATATATCAAATATATGTATGAATAAATAGGAATAACTAAGTAAAATGTAATCCCAAATAAAGACTCCATGCTTCCTTTTTTTTTTAATTGAATTAATTTCTCTTTTTCATGGATAATATTTCACTGTTAAGTGTGAAGACATTTGGATACTTACCTAAACACAACAGCAGAGACGAAGATTGACAAGAGACAGTGAGAAAAATGAGTGGAGACCGACAGGAGAAAAGTCTCAGTTTAACAGTTGCGATTGACTCATTCACACGCTGGTTCTTCAGCTGGCTTCTTGCCAGACAAAGCAGGGCTTGCATAATGACAAACACAACATGCAGGAACAACATAAATGCCACAATATGAGTAAGGTCAACCCTAGTACGTCAATGATGAACTTTTTCTCACAATGGTATGTTTCATGCTCAAACGGCCCATAACTCTTTCACTGTACTCGACATCAAAACTCAGCCGGCGGCTGCGATGCTGGCAAAATACAGTCTGCACACAATTATAGGACCGTTTTTCAAAAACTACAAAGTCTTAAAAAGAAAACAAAAAGACAAAAGGCGCCTGTAAATAGGAATGACATTAACGGTCTTTGAAATCGTTCAAATTCAGGAGAGACTTTTGAAGAATATGGTTGCATAGAATCCAAGAAGGCAGGTCAGTCACTGTTGCTGTGGTATTTGAAAATGGGTCTTTTACCTTCAGAGCTGCTACTCAAGTCCTAAATGCAGAACTGTGCTGCACAAAAGTCAAGCTCATCACAGACACTTGAGTTTTCCAAGTAATACCCTTCAACTCAGATTAAGCTGGTGACTGCAACCATACTCTTTAAGAAAAGTAACGGTACGTTCCACTGGAAAGGTGTTTAATCCTTGCAAAACTTTAGCTCCACATTTACTGGAAACCACTGCGTAAATCATCCCCCTATAAATAGTTTAATGCAGCCTGCAGTGCAGGCCATGAATGCAGGTTAAGTTTTATCTCAGCTTAAATTTTCTGTTGACCTAGATCGCAGCATTTCATTGCTATCACAAGAGATAGGCAAGAACACAGGCATGTATGACCTTTGAAGAGCAATGGCAGTGAGTACAAGTATAAATACTCTTAATAGTACTTCTCAAAGTCCTTTCTGCTGACAACGTTCTGCAGGTTCGTATAAATATCCGAGGTTTACCAAATGTTAACGCATGCAATTATTAAAAACGAGTACTGACCTTGTGACGCACAGGATGTACGATTAGAGTGCAACAAGAGTTTCAGGTCATCAACATAATTCAATCAAATGAGCAGCTGTTAATAAAGGTACGTCAAGTCCCTGATTGTGTTTTGCTTTGTATTTTCATCTACCGATGTCAGCCCAATCCTTGGTTTGCAACAAGGTAATTAAAGTGAGCATGATCGAAGTATCAGAATAAGCGAAAGTGCAAAGGTTTTCTCAGTGCCAGAGATTTCTGCTGAAGCTGTGCACAGGCAGACTCATCTAAAGCACCAATGTCACAGCCTGCATAATTGCAGGCATGCTACAAACGTCTGTCTGGATGGGTGTTCATATAGCCATACATCTTTAAAAAAAGATTCATAAAAAATACCAACAAACTAATCCTCCCGAGGGTGCAGGAAAAAAAGTTAACCTGACTCTATGCGCACCAATATCACGGAGTTCTTTGGTGTTTTTTTTCCCCCACTTTCCAATGCAGTCATGCAGTAAAGAAGCAAATCAAACATGTACACGTTCACATTCCATGTAGCACACTTTTGTTTTTATGTGAACAGCAGACTCCCAGTATGTAGAACATGTTCAATGAAACAGCAGGCTAAATGATGCCACCGTAGAAACTTCTCCGAGTTGTAATAACACTGGTTATTTAGACATTTGATGGCCTTGTATGTCCAAAGATCAGAGACGATAACAGCAAGAAAATAATATGAAAATGAAAAATGCAATCGCGAGAACACAGTACCGCTACATCTGGTCCCTGATCTACGAATCAGATAATTCATCAAGGCAGAACAATAAAAGTGTTCATGTTTTGACTAACTTAGTAAATGTGAAATAGACGCATATTTCTTTTATTAAAATTTTTTTTTTTTTTAATTAAATATCACAGAGAAAACACAAAAACAGTGTTGTTGCCAAAATGTTTATATGATTTTACACAGCAACAAATGAGTTAATTTCCCCAGAATGTAATAAGAATAGCCTCTCTCTCACTCTTTCTGCCTCTCTCTCTCTACTGATGCGTTAAATGAGATGTATACGCTTCACACACAACCTTTTTTGACCACTGTAGAGCCTAAAAGCAACCTATAGTTTAGAGGCTAGGATGCCTGAGTACAACAGGAAGGTTATACCTGATATGGCCATGAGAGCGAGAAGAGGGAGGCTCGAAGCCTTGTAAGGGAACATCTGGTTTTATCATGGAATCAGTGCAGGCTCCTCTTATAAACACAACCTAACGCCTGAGCCCTGGAGCTCTGGCCAATAACAAGCATGTGAACACAAACGCCATCCATCAGAGCTGAGCGGCAGTAGGAGGAGCTCACAGGGAAGTAGAGAGAGTGAGACAGACAGAAGCAACAGCGAGGGAAGAGACCACAACACTGGTAAAGTAAATCATTTACAACAAGTGACCAACGCTGGCTGGAAGCAGCTCCTCATTTCTACTTTGCGTATCACAGCTGCCATTAGAGCTGGGGTGACCGTGCAGACGGATTAAAAAAACAACACAAAAAAAAAAAAAAAAGGGTGGGTGTATAAGCTTAAATTTGTCGAGTTTAAGGTCAAACTCAAGTAAATGAATGACTGAAGCGCCTCAACATCTGCTAACCATGTCGTTGTTGGAGTTACCTGAAAAACACGTTAAAGTAACGGTATACTATGAGATTAATTACACCGCATTAAATTCACGCTTTGAGGCAAATTCACAGTAAGGGGCTGTTTGGGTGCTCCATAGTAACAAAGGGCATGTTTCGGCCTGTTTTTTGACTGTGTTGATTGTGGTGTGAAGGCCTGTGCTGAATCACAGAGGTAAAGGTCAGCATCAAGGAGGGCTGCCACATGTACTTTAAAAAAAAAAAAAAGAAGAAGCTAAAATCACACACAAACGACATTGTGAGTCACAAACAACATTGGAAGGTACCACCCATGTGGCAATACGGCATGCGTCTATCCATGTTCTGAAACACCCAATGTACTTATTGTAACTTATTATATATGTAACAGATATGTGTGCTTCAAAATGACGGAAACGTCTTTTAACTTCGATGCCTCCGTTATATTGAAATAAATGTTTGGCAATCAATTGATCTAAATTAGCATACGGGTTCAATACCAAGAAGAGTAGAGTTAATTTTTTGAGAAGTTCATTGATGACTGACGTGACAACGGCAGAGGTAGCGCCAATGTTGACATTGAGAAAGAGCTTAGCCAAAGGTCCATTAGAACTAAGTGCATGTTTTTATAATGTGAAAAGAAATCCTAGGACCACACACACATAAGAAGAACATGCAAACACCCCACGGAGAACCCTCGAAGCCCAACCCGGATTCGAGCCTGGAACCCCCTGACTGCGAGGAAAGAGTTCTGACGGCGACAGCAGTGTGCAGCCCTGCATCTGTAAAGTGTCAGTCCTTCTGTAAATCATGAAATTCTTCATCAGGCAATGAAGGTTATGAGGATTTCCAGCTCATCTGATGACCCAGATCAATTGGTGCAAACCATGAATATTTGCAGGTTTAAGGGTACGTTTGTCTCCTGAAACAAATGTGTCCGTGAAGGAAACTAATTTCAACACTGAGACAGCGAAAGTAATCCAGCTAAAACCCAAAACCCAGAAACATTTATAGCAGAACTTTGCAATTCCTTGAGGCTCTTTTATACTTCTTTACACCAATATTTTGATTTACAACAACGTTTTTACTCCATTTTTACAGCTCGTTCCTCTCGGCAAGACCGATTTATAACAGCAGAAGGAAGTGGTTTTCCATCAAAACATTAAACCAAATGTGACGAAAACCACACAAAAACACAGCAGACACACACTTTAAGGAGTCAGTGAAGACCAAACCGGCGATTAAAAACAAATTCAAATTTGGAGTTCACATTTGTGATATAACCAGCAATTAAATACCATTGGTCTCTGTCTCCTGGACTAGTTAGTAGGTATTATATTAACAAGTGACTTCATAAAGGCTGTCAGTGTTTCTCTCTTTGCTCAAATTATATGGAAATAAAATACACTCAAAAAATAAGAAATGGCATATACCGGTATCAGAATCCTCTGGACATTCCTGGATGATAAAATGTGAAGACAACGTTCAGCTGCACACCATTGTACAATGTAATTACGTGGTATGGACAAACATAGGCCATTTTTACAGCAGCACATCTGATAGTTTGCAACACTATAACAAAGTCTGGCCAAATCCGACAACGGTCCAACAGGCCACAACATTTCTTTTGTTACAATGTCGGAGAGCATGAGGATAATCCACCCTGGCTTGTTGCATGGGTGGGGTGTCTCGGTATTTCACATTGTGGAGTCCCTGGTGTTTAGTGCACACATAATGAAGTGAGACTGTCATCCTGCCATGACGCCAGCATGCACTCTGCGGTGAACGCGGAGAACCTGCTGCTGGAGCCACCCAAAACAGAGGGAAATAAGTCTCGGACAGTGAGGCTGTCACAGGCTTTACAAATAGGAAGAGAACCAGGTCAAGAATGGCTGGACAAAATATATATATTTTTTTTTTTAAAAAGCGTAGGTCTTCAGCCAAAACGTTTTGCTAAATTATTCAGCCAGTTTCACACAGCACATTCTGCAATTTAAATGCATATCAAATAGACAAGAAAATAACTATTTACACAAACCTTGTTAATAAGAAACATGAAAAAGACTGTAAAATTTAAGTCAAAGGTTGACTACAATATATTTGTTGGTGTTTTATTTAATGACAAATTGAAACGTCGTCACCAAGCAGCAGGCAGCACAGACACTAATGCAGAACTACCAGAAATCAACATTTTATATCTGTGAAATGCTACCTACATCCCCCAGGACAAAATGCCATGTGATTATAAATACTGGAGTGCTGGCTGACAGGCAGATGAGTCAGAGTCACACAAACAAACCCGAAGTAAGTTTACTAAACAGAGTTAAGGAGAACAAAGGTGAGGTCTTCTGGTGTCCGTTTTTTTTTTTTTACCAAGATTTGTGTCGTACACAACTTTTTCTTGGTTGGTTCTTGGTGTTTATATGTTGTGGCAGCTCTCATGTTCATGCACGAAATTCTTGTGTAGAAAAACTATTTAAATAATTGTTTATGTAAATAATGAGTAACCAGAAGACGAAAACAGTTTTGCGATGAATAGGAAGCTGGGGGTTTTTTTTGTGTGTGTGTGTGCAATTTGTGCACAGATGACATCACTTTCTGCGATAAACTATTTCATGTCCCATGCTTTTAGATTGTGAAAGCTGCACTTTTAAGTCTTATCAAATGCTTTTTTTTTTTTATTCACTTGGACTGTCAAGTACACTGTAAAACAGTTTGACATGACTGATTGAGGATTCAAAAAGTATTTGTATCCAAGACTCAAAATAAAGACGATTGAACCAAACCAGGTTTAATGAAAACCCAGACATGACAAATGTGAAACTATTAGATTCTGGATAAAAACGTCACAAAACATTTCACTGATGTTAATTCGTAGGTGTATAAATCCAGTATATGCCTCTCACCATTCTGTAGCCCCGTGATATATTTACAGTTAACTTATCTGCATGAGCAGCCAACTACTGCGTTCAGAACATAACTGATCTCAGTCCACCTTCACATTGCTCCACTATTGGGGTGGGCGTTATAGCATAAAATAGCATGTCACATTGTTTTTGTAATAAAATCACAATTCAGATTTGATCACGATTGGCTTTTACATTGATTTTTGACATTGATCAGCAAGTTTCGGAACAGCGCAACCAAAGCATTTCCCAATGTAAAACAAAGCCCCAACAGAACAAAATAATAGACAATTTAGGACAAAGAACCTTTCTGAACATATTTAAATGTACATAATTTGTGCAATTTTGCCAATAATGTACAATCATGATCATGGTATGAAACGTTTCAAAAATATAACAAATAAAGACAGATGCATGTATTCCATTACAATAGACTAAATACTTAAATACATTCCAGACATGTATATGGACATACAGCATCCACATGTAGAAACAGTCACATCTGCTCACGCTGAACTGCCATTGACCTCTTCACCTTAAGTTCTCTCTCTCTTCTCTTAAAATGCAGCGATTTAAACAATTAACCTCTGATGTCTACAACCTGATTACATCCAACAGCTTTAGAACACATTACTGCTGAGACATCCGACAGTTTTTCTCTCCTTCTCAAAAGGAGGCGCATTATGACAGAATATGTCTGAACGGTGTTTGTGCGCCACAGCCAATCAATATGATTGGTTGGTCAGGTGCACGTGAAACGCCTGATGATGGTGCCTCAGCATAGAACTGCAATATATGGTAATAATCTACATGTTGCAGTTCTATGCACAGCATAGAACTGCAACATGTACAATGTGTTCTCAAGAAGATTCTACAATCTCCGTTTGGTCTGATCGTCAACACATTCTAATCCTGCATGTTCTAATATCGCACACCCCTGCTTCACGATGAATTTTTCTTCTGCACATGTAAGTAATTTGTCTTATTGACAAGCAGTAATAGCGCTACATTATTGTGTCAGTTTTATTTATAGGTACTTTATTGGAATTTATTTCCCCCATTGTCCTTCAGACTGGGCACAGAAAATACATAAATGTAACTACATGACAGCACATTTTTCTACTAATGAGCATACTAATGGTTTCATTGTGCAAAAAAGAAAAACTCCCTCGCCAAAGATATTATTCTTAATGAAAATTGGGAAAAAAGGAAAGAAAAGGCAGTTCAATTTAAATAGAATGGTGACGAAATTGTCAAAAGTATTTCAGCTTTTCATACATTGAGGATTTTCTTTCTGAATGCGTTTCGTGACGATGATCACTGGGCAAAAGTAACACAAAACTTTCTATACGACCACTCTGCCTGGGATAAAGTTCGCCTGATGACGCACATACTGCATCATTAATCCATGCCTACCCCCAGCCAACTACTGCTGTCTGCAGTCGAGCATCCAGTGCCCAATGCCCCGTGTCCATGGTGCCATGCCAGGGTGCCTGCTGTTGATATGTGGCATCAAGTCCCTTGTTGATCCAGTTGATCCTTTGATACAGGGTCGGGACAGATAAGGACAAAGGAGGGTCAGACTGTAGGAGGCAATCCAATGCATTTCAGGACCTAATCATATCAGTAAGGCGACTTTTTGAAGTTTTGCCAGCATATAAATATATCATTACATCCTATTTGTAATGTAAATGCAAATTCAATGAGGCTGGCTTCCCTTCACAGTGTTTGGTGCCCCAGTAATACTGCGGATGAATCAGCACTTTGCTAAAGGGCACAATGAACACTGGTATAAACTGGTCTTCTAGGCCACTAAACCAGGGGTCCCCCAAGGCCTCGATCCCTGAATGTCACTGCTGGAAAATTCTCATAAACACATCAAGGCTTTCAATTTTTAGGTGTGCCTCAGCAATGACTGTATCTGACCAGCACAGCCGGTAATAGCTGCAGAGGGGTGTGTGTGATTAAAACCCGTTGGCTCCAGTCATTTGCTTTACCATCGGCGAGCTAAAGATGTTACTAACACCTATCTAGTCTCGATCCATAGACATCCAGGCTCCACTGTGCAGGTTTAGCTCTAATCTACATCCACCATAATTACACCCATCACAGACTCGGTATGGCAGATATGGCATGTCTTCGGGTAAATTACTGCGTCATTGCTCTCTAGAATTCCCCACAAATTCATGCGTGTCAAAAAAGCTACGCTACTTGGTGTATATGTGGTGTAAATACAAGCAGACGACAAAAAAAACCCAACAAACAGCAGGTCAGGGTAGAAGAACTAAATAACTACAATGAAACCTACTCAGTGAAGGAAACACGAGGTGCACTGGTACTTTAATTCACGTAATGTCTTTGTATGGTATACTCTGACAGGTCAAATTTCAAGTGCTGACACAGGAGAGACAGGCAGAGGGGAATGGGGGGGTGGGTGGGGGGGGGGGGGGGGGGGGTAGTGGTGGGCTGAGAAATGATGATACAGGTTCCTGGGAATTGATAACCCTGAACAATGGCAAGCAGAACAGCAGTCTTGGCCAAATGGGGAAGGTATCACCCGGAAGCTTCGAGTCAGAGACACTCGCCGGACACAAAATCTACCACAAAAATCTCACTTTAATTACGTGGGTGGTGGGGGAATTGGTGTGTGTGTGTGGGGGGGGGGGGGGCTTTCAGTGTGTGCATGTGTGCTGGGGGAAGGGGCAAATGAAGAGGGGGTTAAGGTGAAAAAGGAAAGGAGACAGCGACAGACTAAAGGAAAAGTGAAAAAGGGGGGTGGGGATTGGCCGGGAGCAGTTTCACCTAAAAAAAAAAAAAAAATCCCTCAAGCTCATGACTCCTTTTTAAAAATTTCCCTTTTTTAATTTTTTTTATCATAAGTCATTCTTAATACATTTGGTATAGTTATTGGAAAGGGCGATCCTGTTGGTTGGAGTTAGGGTTTTCATTGCAGTGACTAATAGTGCTTCACAGTTTTGCCCTTTTCAGTGGGATCTGCCCTCAGCTGCTAAACACACACAAGCCCTCCTCTGTAGCTGCGGCTGACGTCAACCGTCACTTAGCAACAGCCTTTTGGTGTAAAAGCAGCAGTGCTGACACCGTTTTCAAAAGAGGCGCACAGAGAAAGACAGAAAGAAATTCAGAGAGAATGAGAAACAGAGATACGGAGGGAGAGAACGAGACAGCAAAGTAGAGAAAGTGAGTAAAAACTTCAGCGGGACTGCTGTGCAGTGTTTCGCTCTAAAAATCATAACTAAATCCGTGTGAGCAGGACAGTGTATATACATTAAAATATTTGTACACACGTATGAAGGGACAATGTTTGGTCAATGATGTTGTCTGGAAACTATTAACAGCCAATAAACAATACAGCTGTACCTCTTAAATAAAACTTAATTTACTACATCCTTCGCCTCTGTGTCTTCACGCCTAAACTCAGACAGCAACAATTTGAATCAGAGCCCCCAACATCTATGTCACAGCAGCTGCCAAAATACCCCCCCCCCCCCCCCCCACCCCCAACCACCCCTCTCCTACTACTTTCACCCCGTCACCAGATTGTGCAAACAATCTGCACATGAAAGGTTCAACAACCTCATTGTCAACTTTAAGAAATGTAGCCACCTGAAATGTTTGCATTGTTCAGAACCTTTTTCGAGTTCTGATGAGAGTTGTGCTGAAATAAAAAAAAACAAAAAAATCAAACAGAATCAGCAGCATGAGGACCACATTGTTGTTACTCATCTTGGGAATTTGCACTTTTTCAGGCTGATAAAGCCAGAAAATACAATCTAATTGGCCCAAACTTGGTCAAAAGAGGTGGCCCGGCGTCCCCTTCTCCAGACCAACATTCTGGGCCTCAACAATACACAAACTCAGTCACAAATAAGCTTTGTACAGATGATAATACGAGCAGAGACAAGGTCAGGACATCACATCAAGGCTCATTAGAGAAAAATAAGAAATAGGGGACATGCTGAGCAACTCTTTATGGGCGGTTGAAAACTGGGTATCATTAAAGCCACAACCTCGAACTATGTCCTCAAATCATAGTGATTTATTGGCTATCCTGTAAACAAAGCGTAGCAGAAATGAAGTCAAATAAAGCCATCTCATCCTATTTTGCGAGCCGTCTCTGGATGGTGACTCTTCAGACACCAGAGTCATTAGGCTAAGCTCTGGTAGACCTAACATGAAAACTAAAGAGCTGCAAGCTAATTGCTGGTGATCATGACGCAAACCGTTTCCAAGGTAACCCGAGTTTTGGAGTACCCGCTCCAGCATTTCCTCATCTGTTTGCACTCACACCAGCAGGCTGACAATGCAGTCGCTGCATCCTGTTTCACTCTGCAGTCAGCCAAACACAGTGCCGCGCTCAACTTAACCCTTTCCCCTTTCCCTGCTGCTGCAATGAAAAATGCAAAACACCTATGCAAACTGGTTTCAAATTAAAGTGGGACGGGAGAACATTTCAAGGGGGCTCATCTGGATTTTTTTATTTAAAATTAAAAAAACAAAAAACAAATACAGATTAGAAACACCTGGTGATGATGATGTCACATGTAAAGCAAATGTTGATAAATACCGATCCAGCTCTGTTCTCAATAGTCATCAAATTGCACATTTAGCACCAACGTTATCTGTGGCATCAGTGAGTGTTCAATTTTTGTTTTGTTTTTTTGTTGTTTTTTTTTTTTTTAAATATTGTGACTGTTACACAAGGTCCTAAACACTGAGGTTAACATCACACGCCATCCTCCTCTAGTGATCGGTTCAAGTCACACTTCAAACAGCTTCGGAATAATCAGCTCAACGTGTCAATAAAAACAACTAAAGTAAAAACACATTTCCTTTTGATTTAGCACCACAAAAAACCCTGAGAAATTAAAGCTGAAATTCTTTTCAAAATAACTTCAAAATATCTATAACTGCAAACAACATTAGATTTTTTTTTTTGTAACAAAGACTCTCTTTAATCAACACTGTTTACCAGAACCACGTGAACTATAGTAAATGTGTGAATCTGAAATCTGAGGTAGTATTTTTTCCAATGTAACATTTCATTACTAAAGTCAAAACAAGTCATTTATTGATATGCCAAAAAAAAATCATAATTAAAGTATTAACTGTATGCTGTAATCTACACGTCATGGTACATATGCACATGCACAGACAAACAGACAAGAATACAATAATTAAACTAATAATTATACAACACTAAAAAAAATATTGCTTATTACTTTTCTCAGTGGACTAATGTGATAAAGTTAATTTATTTTCTTGTACATCATTTAGAAATTATTTTACCTTCACAGTCAGGTTAAATCTGATCCTTTACAACACATACAGGCCTATTTTAATTTTTAGAAGAAAAAAAAAACTATTATCAGATTTTACACCAATTACTTTCTCTCTGCAAAACCTTTAATACTGATGAAGGATTTGTTCAGAGTGATCATTACATAACTCGTTAAAAATACTTACACCACTCTGCTTATTGAACACAACATGCCACACGCCTTCAGCAAAACCTACAAATCCTCAAACTGTTTAAAATATGCCTCTTAAAGACAAATTAGTCGGAAAGAGCAAAGCCCGCAGATTTTCCCAGATTTTCTGAATGAACAAGCTGATCTGAAGCACTATTCCCCGTGCCACCGTTTTGGTTTTTTTCTACCTAAACACTCTTTTGCAATCCCAACATTTTCACCTTTTATCTCATGGCTGCTGGAGGCAGACACTATATTCTCGAGGGCAATTAATAGGACTTCTTCTAATTTTTTCTTTTTTTTTTTTTTCTTTCCCTCTTTTCTTCTTAGCAATCACCCTGCGGAACGTCACTGGGTTGTGACGTCAATGTTATATCATTCCACATGGCTTTACAGCGAGCTAACGTGACAGCTGAGAGCTGCCCTGCGTTTTCGCTGCTCTCCCTCCAACCTTTTCTCTCTGCAGCCCGTTTCTCTGTTCTTTCCTTGGGGGGGTGGGGGTGGGGGGGGGGGGGTTAAGTGTATTATTTACCCCTGCCTGCCCCCATGGAGTGGTAACCGCACAAAAAGAGATCCCTCTCCCTGAATTCAACACTACACTATACAGGCATGGCCTCTGAGGTCTTGGTCATAAGGTGGCACTTTTACATTTCCACCACTCAAATAAAAATAATCCCACTTTAAAAAATATTAATTCCACAATATTCCCTACATCCAAAACTAACAAACTAGCCCCCCCCCCCCCCTCTCCAAGACACTTGCACATAATTTGAGGGGAAATGAGTTGTAACTTGATGCAACTTATTATATTTAACTACATTATTTCAGAAGATGAACTACCAAACATGTACTATGTTTCAACTGAGCAAATTCTCGGTCCCCGTTTGCGACCCCTGAGACAGATAGGATAGTCTCAAAGTGCAAGGTTAATTTCTGTGCAAATTCAAACCTAATTAGAGCTTTTTCACAACATCACACTGCACTCAATAACCAATTCAGATGCGTATCAAAGAAGAATTAAGAAAAAAAAAAAACAACAACAACGAAGTGACACAGTGAGTGCGTGAATCCAGGATTCGGTGAGTCTGATGCTTGACAGTTGCACTCAATTCATAAAGCTTTAGTTGCACAGGAGGCTTTGAGTTACTGTCGCAGCAAAGCAGTAACTGACAAGCACAAATTACTATTAACTGAAACTGGAACAGGCTAAATGAGACAGCACTGACATCATACACACAACGAAACCCCTAAAACAAAAAAACAAAAAACAAAAACAACCTAGCTGTTCATGGTACGGTGCTGGATTTATTGTGGCAGTAAGCATGAAGGATGATCCTGTCAAGCTTCTCTGATGTATCTAAAGATCACACACGAAATGAAAAGATGTACACAACAAACTACTGACACTATATGCATGTTATACTGTGAATCAGACATGTTTACCGTCATGCACTCATAAATGGATGACAGTGGCATTTCAGACATTCATAAACAAACAAATAAAATGTTTCATGTAGATGGAATTAAAACAATACAATGAAATTAATTAGCAAAAAAATGTAAACGTCTTACATTAGGAACATTGAATCTACCTGTAAATGTGAGGAATGTCACAGTCTGTACACATATTAGTGTTGTCATTTGAAATTACATTTTATCATTATTTGTGTGTTACTTGTGGTTAAAAGCTTACATGTGAGCACATGTAAATGTTATAGTGATACATATATTCACGTTACTGGTGTTTTTAATTAATACTACCCAAACATTTTTTTTTTTTAATCCCAGGCAATAAAGATCTTTCTGATTCTAACTCAAGTGTATTGCGTTCTGAAATATGCCCCACTATTGTGATAAAGTGTAGCACAATAGTGTGACTTATTGATATTGCATTAATGCATTTTTAGCTGTGTTTTGATATGTGATGTCACGAAAACTGCAATAAACAAATGCAAACAACTCTACTCGGACAGGGTGGGCTTAGTTTGTCATTTTAATCTGAATTTGTGTATTTAGAAGGCGTCACAAAGACTAAAATATGCTTGCACATCTCCAGTGGTTATGTGTTTATATCTGGTTCCCTTATCGAATGATAGAAAGGCAAAAAGACCATGTTGCAACGGGAGCATGAAGTAAGTTGTTAGCATCTACTAGCAATTTACGTTTGCATCGACTGTTGTCTTTCATTTTCCAACAAAACACACTCCACGTGAACCAAACAGGCTGTTTCGCTCAGGCAGCAGGTCGCAGCAGCAGCTACGATCGCCACAAATATCTGACACCGTCGAGATATGATCGGAGGCTTACGAGCACCAACCGGGCCGTCCCATGAACCTTGCACACGGCGCGACATTACAGCCGCCATTAAGCCATGACCACAGATTTTACTAACGATTCTCCCATGATCCAATCTTTCATCCCCTATGTCCGAAAATCACACAGTGTACTTTTGAGCCATAACTCTGTCAATTTTTTTTTTTTTTTCAGTTAAGGCCTTTTCATACATACACCTGCCAATTCGCAAAAAATTGTCGTATTTGAAAGCCATTCGCATGTTCAATAAAATAATTAGCTGTGTTAATTATTACATTAGCGCAATAATAACATACTAACCTGCCATCATACCCATAGTTCATACTTTTGAAGAGTACAATTGCAAACGATGATAAATGCTGAGCCGTACGAAATCAGTCAATGGAGAGAAAACACTTTTCAAAAGTTGAGAAACACACACACAAAAAAAGTGAAGTGTAAAGTTGCAACATGAATCGCCAGGTGTGGATTTATCAAAAGCGTTTTCACCGTCCGGTAGAGATCAGTTCTGGTTCCGGATCACGGTGTGAGGCTATGGATGCCGTCTTGGAAAATATGCCACACAAATTAATCTGTGACTCTAAAATTGCCCCTCACTGTGAATAAGTACATCTGCGTCACTGGCGACTTGTCCAGGGTGGACTGTCGTCAGCTGGGATTGCTTTGACTCCTGCCACCCTCAAGTTGGACAAAGAGGTTTAGAAGAAGCGAGTTGTTGCGTTGATGGTCATGTAAATGTGTGTCTACGCAATGTTGGGGAAAAAAAACAACAAAAAACCTCCTGTGATCCTGTGAGACAGTTTGTGCAAACTGTGTGTGAAGATGAAGACCGCGTGTGACATCGCCTGTGAACCCTGAGTGACTCCTCACACAGTGTTTCTCTGTGGCTCTTGTTCGGCTGCCACTGACGCACAAGCTGACACTTTTTGTATAAAATCATCACTTGATCATCCATTGCTACATCAGGTAGCCGTCTCTCAAACAACATCTTTTTTTCACAATCAACTTCCTTTTACCAAATCCTAAACTGCAAGAACTGCCAAAATATTTCTAAACATATGAACTCTTGCTTCACTCCATTATAAAATAATGTAATCCAGTATTCCAGCTTCTATAAAGTATAGCAACTAAAAGGTTTACTTAGACTTTATGAGAAAACGACACTCTGATTTAAATGTTCACAAGGAAATAGAAAGTGTGAGGATGGCAAAGTGGATAAAGTAATGGCTGTTTTGATTATTGATTAAAAAGTTTATGAGACTTTCAAGCTCTTCAGATAAAACTTGATCATGAGTACGACACACTCCAGTGTGCTTCAAATATTAACTCACAGAGGGGCTGGAGAAAGTCTTTAAGTTCAGATAAAGGATAAGTGATATTATAACACCCATAAATAATTGTTTACTTCTCTGTAGATTTTACTAAAGTACTTCTTTCTTTTTTTTTTTTTTGTTAAAAGGAGTTTAAGTGAATTATCATATTAATATACATCTTTTTCTTCTTCAGTTTAAATGTAAATTTTCCTGTTTATGGCTGAATGCAATGCGCCTGCTAATCTGCTAATAGAACAAAACACAATGAGACGAAGGAAAAAAAAGAAAACAACTGCTGGAAATAGCACAAGCGAGACAAACTGGATATACATTTTTAGTTCCCTTATCATTTCTAACAAAGTTCGAAGGACACAAAAACAATGTGCGTTAACTGATGTCTTGGCATCCAACTAAAGACCAGCGTGCTTTGTTTCTAAACACACTGTTGACTATAAAGTTGGCTCATGCTGGATATTTCGGGGGGGTTTTTTCCCTTCCACAACACATGATAGTCTTCATTTAAAAGGCTTTGCACTTGATACAGGCGTATTGTTTTTCAGAACTGAAGCAGGAGCGTCACGTGCGGGGGTTGTGCCTGCAGATGTATGTAAACAGACTGGTTCTTAACGCAGCTCGACCTGTACGGGTTTACATGGATGAGCAAACGAATGGAAACAGCCTCGGTTGTGATGAAGTGTGAACGCTGACGTTGCCCCGGGAGTCTGCTTACCATCTTTTTTTTTCTGTTGTTGATGGACGCAGTCATGTGGGACTGTAGGTCACATCACCGGTTTCGCTGCCGGGTTGTGTTATTATTACTGCCAGCACGATTGTGTGTGCACTCCACTTTTATTGATTAGCTTTTATAGAAACTATTCAAATTAAGAAGCGTCCCACATGTAAACAAAAATAGCTGAGCTCATACATGGAAGAATAGCTGCAAGGATGCTAAATATGATTGGATTTTCTTCAATTTCAACATGAGTTATATATATATATATATATACTTTTTTTCAACTCACTTTAATCAAAATAATCTGCTGTACATTAAAAAAAACATGCATTAAATTTCTGGTAAAATAATAGTTGTCAATTATGTTAAAGTATTACCAAGAATACCCAGCAAAAAAACAAACAACTGTAAAACAATTCGAAAGTATTTACAATGAGCAAGTAAATGTGCATATTGTGTTGAATTGACTATCTCCAAAAAGAACACTTCTATGACTATTTTCCAACTTCTTTTCTGAGGAATAATTATTTTTGATATTCTAGAAGCATTGTAAATGTGTAAACTGCTTCCATTGCTGACAGTTTGTGTGAAAAATGGGCGAGTAAAATACTTTTAAATAGTGAACCAGAAGGGGTTTGACGTGAACTTGAACAAAACCTTCACCCGCGCTGGTATTTGACTTGAATAACTGCGACCTTTGACTGTCTGTGAAATCCAACAACCAATCACAATATACGAGGTCCTCCGGGTCAATCTTCTTATTGCAATATCCGCTATTTAAACATTTAAGCGGATATATTCCAGATAAAATTTACAGAATATTTAACTGAATACTGAAGGTCAAATGCAGCATGTAGCCATACTGACTGATTCTGACTCCAACATGATTTTATTTTTTTTAAACTGAAATGATTATTTGTGCAGAGATATTTGCTTGAGATTGTTGCAAGCTGCGGTGTTTACAATATTAAATTACTAGTGTTGTGTGATCATAGTGAATAGGTGGTATTTATGGGGGTACTTTGAATGCACTTATTGGGCTGTTAATGATGGCCGATCGTTGTTGTGTTGTGGTTGTGAGGGGATCACAGGCCTCCTGGTGAACAACAACAGACCAGGTCCTGCAGGAGGAAGAAGAGGAGGAGGAGGAGGAGGAGGGGGGTGGTGGGAGACCTACCTGCTCCCTGGATATGCAGGGCAACGAGGGTCTGCGGGGCATTTTACAACTGCCATAATAGCTGGTCGACGTCTCCCCGAGTGAGACGCAACTGGACCTCCTCCGAGGTCTGATGACCGGGACCTTGTCCTCGGCGCTGGGAGTCCCGCACGGCGGCTCCCTCGACGGGTAGTAGCGGTCAAAGCAGAGCCCCAACAGGGAGCCCGAGAGCCCCGCCAGGCAGGCGAGCAGCGGTCTGAGCAGCGGCGGCAGAGCGCTCAAACTTGTGAAGGAGACGAGCCACACGACGCTGGCGAAGAGTAGCACGAGGACGCTGTGCTTGAGTTTGAGCGTCGGGATGAGCGTGAGCAGCCCCACACATCCCAGCACGAACAACAACCTGCCCACCATTTGCATCTGGTGCTGGTCCTCTCCCCACTGCAGGAACCGCAACACCAGAAAATCCCCGAGGTAACACGACGCCGGCAGTGACAGGAGCCAGCATTTGCCGCTCTCCGTCTTCTTCCTGCGCAGGTAGAAGGTGAGGAAGAAGAACGCACATCCTATGCTGAACAGGGGACTGATGGACTGCGAGAAGCCCGACACAAAAGTCCGCAAATCCCACGGCGAGTCACTTTGCAAGCTCCTGGAAATGAGGAAAGAGAGCGCGAATATCACGAAGGCGCCGACGTACAGGGCAGAGACCTTGAGGAGTTTCGAGTTGAGGATGTCTTCGTTGCAAAACCTGCACACGTTGAAGAAAAATCCCCCGTGATGGTCCTGTTTCAGGGGGGTGACGCAGCTCTTCACATAGCCGTTCCTGAAGCCCTCCGAGCTGTTTACACTTCCAGCCCCGTCGTGGTGCCTTATTTTGCCGTGCAGAGCCTCTCCTTCCTCCCATGCAGCCATGGCTCGACCCCGGCGCCTCGTATCCACGCGAAAGTGGCCCTCCGCTGATATTCACGCCGTGTTAACGCTGAACTACATGACAGCAAACGCAATCCATGGTCACTCAAACGTGCTCCAGCACTTGGACTAAAGAAAGAAGGTGAGATGTTGTTTTTACACAAACCGGCCTCTCTGTCGCCGCCTACAGGGCACAACTGGAACCGCGGCGCTCTCCACCAACCCACAACAAGCCCAAACCATCATGCGCTCAGGATTCCCCCAACAACTACTCAAATCAGTGAAAGCACATTAACAAAAAGAAACCATTGCAAATGGTTGTGAGTTAAAGCAATTTTGTCGTCAATAATAACTTCATCCTTGCATGTTTTAAACTCGGGTGTCAAAAATGAGGCTTGTGAGCCAAAACCCGGCCCAACAAAGGGCTTGATAAGCTTTTGCCAAAGTTAAAAAAGACTTCAACTTTGATAAAATCTTCAATAAAAGTAACCATCATTTGTGTTTTACTTACTGGTGATTGTTGTGTTTTAGTCAAAATGGTGACAGTTGGTTGCAGGCATGCCATTAGAGAACATAACGTGCATTAAAGTCTCAATAGCATGTTTTTGAGTGGCCGTTCATTCATTATATTAGAGATTTGGATCCAACAGAGCAACAGAGCAACCCGATGGAGCAACTGGGATAAATAGAGACCCCAAATAAAAACGTTCTTCTCATTTTCTTCTTTTTCAGCTAGATTCTAGTTATTAACTGAAATAATACTTAACATATATCATAAATATTTAACTTTAATATGATCAGGTCATGTTTAGATAAGCTGGGAGGGACACTTTTGTTCTGATTTCTTTTCTGTGTGTATACAAAATGTTTAGGTGTTCAATTTCGGATTCAGTTAATTCATTTCTATTTTATTTTTTTAATATTTGTACTGTAACTAATCTTCAATATGACTGAGTGACAAAATATATCTAAGAAGCTGCATGTACTTTTTCTTTAAAAAAGTTAAATTAAAATATCGTGGCAATAAAAATGGTGAACACAGAGGTTAGCGTATCGATCAGCAATGTAGCATTGGCATCTAAGCCACATAATGCGTTTTGAACATAAAGACGTGCATGCTGAAGGATCTGGAATGTCCTAAATGAAGGAAATTTCACTGTTTGGAAAAGAAAAAACCCTAAACTAATCATCCTTTATTTATCCTGTTGGGGGAATTCTTTTTCCACATTTACTCATCCTATTTCTAGGATATGGTGGGCAGTCACAGCAGGGAGCTGATTAGGGTCAAGGGTCTTGCACAGTAGTGACCCGTCCGCTGTCAGATTTCAACTCACAATATGAAATCCACTTCTCTGGCCTTTAGGCCACCACTGCTCACTGCTCAAACTGACATATTGTTGAAAATCCTCTTGTTTCTTCTTTGGTATTTGTACATGTTAAACGTATACTCGTTGTTAATGCGTCCAAACATGTTTGCGCTAACACAAAGATATGGACTTCCTGTAAAATTGTGTGTTCAAAGATTATTATGGTGCCATTTTACTGATCAATCCCATTCCAGATGAAATAGGGCTGTATGAGGCCCCTGTGCTACAATGAATATAATACTCCTGGTTTAAACTCATAAAATACCAGTATAAACTACCATATCGTTTCAATAAGCTGTTTGACCTCTCGTGGTTCAACTGTGTGGAATTTGTATGTTCTCCCTACGTAGGTTTTCTCCCATAGTCCAAAATAGGTCTTTTGGGACAACTTGATCCTGAGTTGACTAAAGGTGTATAGAAAATGGATGGATAAATTCATATCGGTCAAAGTATCACCACTGCACGTCATCGTATCATTTTGCTTTGTGGTTGTTGATTTCACTTGCAGTCAGCTTGACGAAGAAGACGATTATCAAGTAAAGTAATCAGAAGAAACAATGACATGGAACTGGAAGTAACTTTATTTTGATTCAGTATGTTACAACAGAAAATGGAAGGTAAAGAAAAAAAAACATATTAGCAACTTGCAGTTGACATTTCCCTTATCTGTAATTTCTTTTTGTACAGATCTTGTTGTAATTGGGTTACAATAAAAAAAAAAACCTGCTGGTATTTTGATTAATGTTGATACAAAGTGTATTGTGTATAATATAAAAAATGTGACATCTAAAAATGAAATAAGACAAAATAAAAGCATCATTCAAAATTACGATGTGTTTTTAAAGCCTTTTTGTTTTTTCTCCGATGAAACAAACACATCAAATCAATTATCCCACAGATGTAAGTCATGTTGAATCGAGAGTTCATGGCGCTTCCATAGGGTCAGGTGATGAAAAAGTTAAAATAATGAATGGATGTGTTTTTATAGGAGGATCGCATTAAGACTGTGGTTCATTCAGTTTTCTCCCTCGGTGTCACTGTCTTACCTTCCACTGGAGGGTGCTGCCATTCTTTAAAAGCTATTTTACTGATGAGTAGAATTTTTAGAGGTTTTTCCACAACATTGATGATCACAAAATCAGAATATTTTATTGTCATCATACAATTTATAATAAATTTGACCATGACTCGTCCTTAGACACAAATAAACACAGAAATAACTAAATGTACAGTAATAAAAAAATACTATAGATTAGATAGTATTGTTGTGATCCGATCCAGCACTGCATGACCCCAAGAGTGCCTTGTTGAAGCTGTATAGAAAATGGATACATTTGATCAGACGTTTCATAATAGTGTCACCACTGCATGTCACTGCAAATTGCAGATTGAAGGAGATCCCTTATTGATTCCTCCAGCTTCGCTCGTGTCCCATGTGTATTTTCATGTTTTCTTTCTCAAAGAAAATGTATCAACATTGTCAAGACGTCTGCACTGTATTGCATTTATTTGACATTATATCTGCACAGAGACTTGTGTTATTCCATCTGACAGTTGTACAGCAACAGAAGTTCTTCTGCATGTTTATTTGGGACGATCCTGGTCACCCAGGATATCGCGCTCGCGTTTGAGCCTCGCGCCGCCCCGTAGCAGTGATGTGGCTCAGACGGAGCTCTTCCACGTCACAGGAAGTGCTGCAGAGCCGAGAGGAGACAGCTCGTCTTCGACAGCTTCCACTCATGTAAATATCGAAAACTGGACCTCCAAGGCCACCCCGGGATATAACAGTTGTGTCGTTAGGTAGGTTATGTGTATTTAGTTTTGTTTTCCGGCCCCGTGGCGTGGTGTTTTGTTTTTCTGACCCGTGGAGATGACTGAAAGGACAGCGAGCTAACGAGTTACTGTCCTCCATTTCACTGCTAGCGCCGCCGAGCTTAACTGTTAGCTAGCCATCGGTGGTCAGTTTAATCTGCTACAGCATTTTCCACAAAGTAACACCTTGGACAACTAACATATTAATGCTTGCGCTTAATTCAAACTTTTTTCAAACCTCTTATTCTGTGCAGCCGCAGGCGAGTCGGTGTGAAAAATGTATCAGGTGCCTGCGTGTCACTCGCTCACACCGACGCATCGGTGTAACTTTTACTACCTTGACTTAATGTCTGCTCTGTTTGTTTGCCGGAATTTTGATTTAACCACGTAAAATTGCTGAAACCACAAGAACCAAACTTAACCATGTCAATCCAACGTGGTTATATCAAATTCAACTCCCACTTAACTTTTAACTCCACGATCTGCTACCTTTTCTGTCACACGTAAGCTTGTAATCTGAACTCTAACACAGAACTGTGGCGTTGTTCTTATTATTTTCTGTGTTCCCTGTAATTCATTCGTCGGACGGCCCAATACCCACCGAATAGGTAAAAGATCCTGTTGTGGGAGTCAGTCAAGACGTGCAATTAAGGCTTGACGTCGGGAATGTGCAAATGCATTTTAATACACGTTAATTACACAACCTTCAAATAGTCTTTCTATGTAACATTAACATTAACACAATTATGCCAACAATGACAATACATTAAACATCGAACAGGCGCAATGTTTTTATTGTATATATGTATATGAGATTGAGACCTTGAAAATGATTGTGTTCAGCCCAAAAAACTATGGGCTCAGGGATAGTTTAATCATATTAGATGATGGTGAATTCTGACATTGTTTGGCTACAGTCGCATGTTTGCCAAGTTAAATCTTAATAAGGAAGTGGAAAAAAAAATCCTATTTGTTTTTGACCATGTCCTTTATCCAATACACATGCATTTTTTTTTGGGGGGGGGGGTTAAGGAAAGTGAGGTAAAGTGGTGTTTTCATTACCGACTGTGCTAAAGCATAGGTAGATGAAATGTAAATTAATTGTTCAGCTATTGGTGAGGAAATTGACTCCTAAAGTTCTGTCATGCTGTCCTGGATCATCATGCTTGTTTATACAATGAAAATCAGGTTTTTGTCATTGAAATTCTTCCTGTTTATTTCTGTTTATGTCTGCCAATGCTTTCCCCATCATTTACCTGACCTGATGTTTCTCTGTTTGTTATAGTTATTATCCAGTGAGTGGCGTTACTACGAAAGGATAAAGGGGCCGGCAGCAAAATGACGGCTGCAGAAAATGTTTGTTACACGTTGATCAATGTCACCTCTGATTCAGAGCCCCCCTCTGAAGTCAGCCTGAAAACTGATCTAGGTAATTACATTTTCATTTCAAAATAATAAACTGTGACGGCACAATGATGTTTTTATTTTTCCAAAGAACCACAGAGTGAGAGGACTTCCTAAATTCTTTTTTGTTTACAATAGAGTGGAAAAGATTGCATTTTATTTTATGGTGCTCAATAAGAATAAAGAATTAATTTTCTTAATTCTTGTTCATCTATCTCACTGTCGTAGCAGAATGTTGTAAAACTTTGCATTTGTGTCGAGCAATTATTGCTCATCAATATGTAGATAAGTGCCTTTCTTTTGAGAAATAATTTGATTTAAGACTCATTCGAGATATAGAATTCGGGAGCAAAAATAATCGTAATATTTTTATGTTGTTACAGAGAAGGGGGAGATCAAGGCAAAAACAGAGGCCCTGAAGAAGGTTATCACCATGATCCTGAATGGTGAGAAGTTGCCGGGCCTGCTGATGACGATAATCCGCTTCGTGCTGCCACTTCAAGACCACACCATCAAAAAGCTGCTGCTGGTTTTCTGGGAGATTGTCCCCAAAACCACTCCAGATGGCAAACTGCTTCAAGAGATGATCCTGGTCTGTGATGCCTACAGGAAGGTAAATGAACCAACAATTGTTTTAAACTGTGCTACTCAATCAGAATATGTTTGCCATTACCTCTGTAGAAAAATAAAGATATCTTAGTTTTTCTGATTTTTAAATCTACATTTCTGAGCTTTTGTCAACTATATTGTTAACTGTATGATCAGTGAAATAGTATCATGGCATTAAACTAAATGCATTTCTGAGAATTAAAAAAAAAAAAAGGAAAGATCCTTAAGCTGTTTCTCTATTAATTTCAGGACTTGCAGCATCCAAATGAGTTCATCCGTGGCTCCACTCTGCGCTTCCTGTGCAAGCTGAAGGAGGCCGAGTTGCTTGAGCCTCTGATGCCAGCCATCAGAGCCTGTCTGGAGCACCGTCACAGTTACGTGCGCCGCAATGCGGTCCTGGCCATTTACACCATCTACAGGTACAAGCTGTCGATTGCTTTACGTTGTGCCTTGGACTGTTTCATGCTTCATCGATGAGTGAACAAGTGTCTTTTTTCTTTCTTTTTTTTTTTAAGGAACTTTGAGAATCTCATCCCAGACGCTCCAGAATTGATCCACGATTTTCTCGTTAACGAGAAAGATGCCAGCTGTAAGAGAAATGCTTTCATGATGCTTATCCATGCCGATCAGGTTGGTAGCACAAAGAAACACTTTCCTGTGTGCTGAAGTGTTTCTCTTAAAAGCCGACCTCACTTCATGTCCATCACACATTTCAGGACCGAGCTCTGGATTATCTCAGCACATGTATCGACCAGGTTCATACTTTTGGCGACATCCTGCAGCTCGTCATTGTCGAGCTGATTTACAAAGTGAGTCACGGCTTTAATTGATCTCTTTAAGGGTCTCATGGCACATGATCAGTGATTTAACTTATGAGCTCTTGATCTTTTTGCTCTCGCTGTCAGGTCTGTCACGCTAACCCATCCGAACGTGCACGATTCATCCGCTGCATCTACAATCTGCTGCAATCCTCCAGTCCAGCTGTTAAGTATGAAGCTGCCGGCACACTTGTAACCCTGTCCAGTGCTCCCACAGCTATTAAGGTACATTATGCAGTATTTGTTTCCTACAATGTTTATAATGTGCTCATGCTTGTCGGAATCCATGCTGATTCCAGTGAGTTCTCTAGTCTTGTAAAAGCTTTCATGAATTCTTTTCTTTGTTCCCCAGGCTGCTGCCCAGTGCTACATTGATTTGATTATCAAGGAAAGCGACAACAACGTGAAGCTGATTGTTCTTGATCGTCTCATTGAGCTGAAGGAGCATCCCACACATGAGCGTGTGCTACAGGTCCGATAAATCAGGAGAACAGTTAGCTTTTTTTTTTTACAGCCATTAATAATTAAAATGCCCTTTTACGACAAGGGATAAAATAATAAAACAGAATAACGTTGGGTTTGTCAGTCAATAGCTACGGAAAGTTTTACATTTTGTTTCGATGTTTGACAGTTGCGTCTGTCTTGCATCAACTCTGTTCCAACTTCAGTGGTTTGACACCAAAGCGTTTCCTTTCATTCTCGCCAGGACCTCGTGATGGACATTCTCCGTGTTCTCAGCACGCCTGACCTGGAAGTCAGAAAGAAGACGTTGCAGCTGGCTCTGGACCTCGTCTCGTCTCGCAATGTGGAGGAGGTGCGCCGCTTTTGCATTATGTTCCCCCTTTAGTTGAGTCCTTGTTGCTGATTGGTCACTGTAGAAAACTATAACAAAGTTTCAAAAAAAAAAAACCTGTTTCCAGTTGGTGATCGTTCTGAAGAAAGAGGTGATCAAGACAAACAATGTCACCGAACATGAAGACACCGATAAATACAGGCAACTCCTGGTGCGAACGCTCCACTCGTGCAGCGTGCGATTTCCCGACATGGCAGCCAATGTTATTCCTGTGGTGAGTCTCCTCTTTGATTGCATTCAAATGAAGACGTTCTTCACATTCTTTATATGTATAAATATCACTTTGAGAACAGGGACCCAAATGTTAAGAATTTGTGTCGACGTGATTTCCAGCTGATGGAATTCCTGAGTGACACTAATGAGGCAGCTGCCGCTGATGTGCTGGAGTTTGTTCGGGAGGCCATTCAGAGGTTTGACAACTTGAGACCCCTGATCATTGAGAAGATGCTGGAAGTCTTTCATGCCATCAAAGCTGTCAAGTAAGGCTTCACGAACACACTCAGGAGTCTGTCTCACGGATTCCTCCGTTCATCGTATTGTTTCTTTCCCAATGACTTATCAGCCTGTCGGTAATGAGAAGTCAGTGTTTTTACAATCCAGCTGAAACTCGGTTACCAATAGAGTTGGGCGACCCAGCCTTTATTCCAATCATCAGATTGGGACCGTGTATTCTGATCGTCATAACCAAACCCATGCCTCTGGCATGGTGCACTGCGCTCATTTATTTTTAAGGTAAAAATTGTGTATTTCATGAGAAAAGGCAACTTTTATGTCTTCATTTTATTTTTGGCAGGGATTAGATTCTTGGAGAAATCTTGGCAGTATTTCTACTTGTGTCTGACCTATTTTATTCCTGTCAGCTGTTCATATGATATCGTCTCCGAGAATTGATGGGTGGGACAGTCTGAAGACAGAGTTCTTGAAGACTTGGGCTTTTCACTTTAAGATTTAAATCTTGCAGCACGGTGCTCATCGAACCTCGCTTCAGTGCATTCGCACACAACAGTTTTTTCAACTTACCATTTTTTAAATTTGAAGTATTTCCATGTGCAGCAGTTGGCAACCTGCACTTTATGATCACATTTACACGACAAAGAACCTCGAAACAACATTGTTTTCGTGCTTTCATTCTGAAGGATTTCGCGTTCAGATATAACTGAAGTGCTGTGCATTTCAGAAAAGTGTGATTTTCCCTGTTTCCATGGAGACAGAAACCACACGGCAAAAGTTTTTAACTCAAAAACATTGTTGTGTAAACAGAGTCAACACATTTCTCTTATCACTCAATCGCCAAGTGGGGAAAAAAAAAAAACACCAGTCCCTTTTCTGGATGGCTGAGTGGAACGACCAAAATGACCATTTTCATTGTGAAGTCTCCCAAGAAGAACAGATTTAGTAGTTCATGGATGATACTGTGGTCTATTTCATTAACAATTTAGTCAAAGTTCCTCCTGTATGATGTGACACAATTCCCTAAGGCAGCACGAGGATAACTCGCCTAAATATTAAAAGTAGTCTTGGTTGAGCTTTTGTGGATGTGGAGATGAGTGATTTCTGTTTTCATGTCAACCAATCCACCGTTGGATTGTTATTTCAATAGAAAGCTGTGTTGTATCGTCTATTTTTGTCACCTTTCCTCAATTGTCTTTTTTCACCCCCAGGATTTACAGAGGGGCACTTTGGATCTTGGGAGAATACTGCAGCACCAAGGATGACATCCAGAGTGTGATGACAGAAGTGCGCAGGTCCCTGGGAGAGGTAAGTCCGCTCATTCTTTTTCTCAGACGTAGTTGCAAAGTGATTTGCCACAATTATTTCACACTTGCCTCCCAATTGTGCAGATCCCAATTGTAGAGAACGAGATAAAGAGAGAGACGGGTGAAGTGAAGCCAGAAGAAGAAGTGAGTGCGGCTCCGGCGCAGAAGCTGGTGACAGAGATGGGGACGTACGTGACACAGAGCGCCCTCAGCTCTTCCCGGCCTTCCAAAAAAGACGAGGACAGGTAAGCCTTGCATATTGTAGGAAATGGCTCTATAAGCTCATTGTATTCTTCTTAGTCCATGTAGTGTTTCCATTTTTTTTTTTCTTTTCTTTTTTGACTTGATGATTTTGTTATTCTCAGACCTCCACTCCGAGGCTTCCTAATGGATGGCGACTTCTTCGTGGCAGCTTCCCTGGCCACCACCCTAACCAAAGTGGCCTTGCGCTATGTTGCTATTGTTCCCGACAAAAAGAAACAACATGTAAATCATCCTTTCATCACTTTAGTCAGGCGTCTTTTTCCATGTTTGAAAATACTCTTGGTTTCTCTAATGCCTACTGTGTCTCTCCCCCCCCCCCCCCCCCCACACACACACTTTAGTCGTTTGTGGCCGAGGCCATGCTGATCATGGTCACTGTGCTGCACCTGGGCAAGTCCTCTCTCCCCAAGAAGCCAATTACAGACGATGATGTGGATCGCATCTCGCTGTGCCTGAAGGTCCTTTCAGAGTGTTCGCCACTTATGAATGACATATTCAACAAGGAGTGCCGCAGATCCCTGTCACATATGCTGACAGTCAGACTGGAGGAGGAGAAGCTGTCACAGAAGGTAATGACGGTTGATCCAGGGAGGTGAGCGGAATATTTAACCTCGCCACAACACCGCTGATATGCATCGTCACAAATAGAGAAACCTAATGTGCCGACGTGCCCCCACTGGAAATGTATGAAAAGCCAACAAAGCTGCGCTGCAGTACAGCACCAGTAAATTGTGGCCATTTCAGTTATGGAATAAGTCAAAGGCGTTGTCATTGTCGCTACAGGTTGTTGGTTACATTTTACAAACCGATGCATCTTCGGTCTTCTACATCGACGTCGCTTTGGTCCCTTTGTGAGTTAATTTATTACCACCAAGATAATATACGTGTCTTCTTGTGATCACAGAAAGAGTCTGAGAAGCGAAACGTCACCGTGCAGGCAGACGACCCGATCTCCTTCATGCAGCTCACAGCCAAAAACGAGATGACTTCTAAGGAGGACCAGTTCCAGCTCAGCCTGCTGGCTGCCATGGGCAACACTCAGAGGAAGGAAGCTGCTGATCCTCTGGCGTCCAAACTCAACAAGGTGTGCCATGAGCCCAGAGCAGGGAAGCTTAATTACTTTGGTTGGGGGAAAAAAAAGCTTGTAGTGGTGACAAATGTCTTTCAAAGAGATTCACTTGCTTGTAGAGTGAATTGATTTTATTATTACGAAACTTAAGCATGAATCTTTTAAGACTGCACTGAGGCCCCGGAGGATGAGGCACTATTTGCAAAACAGTAATGGAAAACAGTTAGTCTTTTGTTTTGTGTGGATTATGCAAATAGCATAGAAATGCATTGTTTTTCTCTTTATTTTGTGTTGTTTCTTGCTTTAAATTCAAATAATCTACTCTCTTGTGACTATACTTTGCTTTATGAACACTGTTGTAAAGTAAAACGATCTGATGTGTGGAATGTCAGCACCTGCTTGTTTTGAGTTGTGATGAAAGTGTAAGTGTTATTTTATCTTGGTCGTTGCCAGGTGACCCAGCTGACGGGCTTCTCAGACCCAGTGTATGCCGAAGCCTACGTTCACGTCAACCAGTACGACATCGTGTTGGATGTGCTGGTGGTCAACCAAACCAGTGACACTCTTCAGAACTGCACCCTGGAATTGGCCACTTTGGGTAAGCCTTGTGTCTTTTTTTTTTTTTTTCCTCCTTCTTTGTTTTTCTTTCCCGCCTCACTAAATAAACATGCTTTTCCTGTTGCGACGCTCATTCATGTGGTTCACATTTGTGCTGCACTGTTTCTCAAATTGTTTTCCTGCCGTCCTCCAGGCGATCTGAAGTTGGTGGAAAAGCCTTCCCCTCTAACTCTGGCCCCTCATGATTTTGCGAACATCAAGGCCAATGTCAAAGTGGCTTCGACGGAGAATGGCATTATATTCGGCAACATCGGTGAGTGCATTTAAAATGAGGCGACATCTGGTTTGTTCCCCCTTTAGATTGCGTCTTATTTGTCGCGGACGTTGGATTCATTTATTCTTCTTCCAGTTTATGACGTGTCGGGGGCTGCCAGTGACCGAAACTGCGTCGTCCTGAGTGACATCCACATCGACATCATGGACTACATCCAGCCAGCCTCATGCACAGATGCTGAATTCAGACAGATGTGGGCAGAGTTTGAGTGGGAAAACAAGGTAGACATTTCATGGGTCTTGACTGTTTCCAAGTTTATTGAAATGTATTGATTCACAATACATAGATTTATTAAAGCTCTTTCTCGCATCTTTTCCTTCTAGGTGACGGTGAACACAAACATCACTGATCTGAATGAGTACCTTCAACATATCCTCAAGTCCACCAACATGAAGTGTCTGACTCCTGAAAAGGTTTGTATGAGACGTCGCCTGAGAGCAAACGAATGGTTGTTTCTCTGTTCTTCCCCCTGTGATGGAGCGGGCACACTCTGAATGTCACCCAATGTTTGTTTAACTGGATTCCAGCCCTTTGTAACACTAGTTCTCGCGCTTTCAGAATGGATGAATTGTTAGACGAAAGCCTTTCATTGATGAATTGATGCGTCTGTGCTGTGATTTCATACACATTTCTCAACGTTCCTTCCCTTTGCCTCACATACCAGGCGCTGTCTGGCTTCTGCGGGTTCATGGCTGCCAACCTTTACGCCCGTTCGATCTTTGGAGAAGACGCCCTGGCTAATGTCAGCATAGAGAAGCCGATCCACCTGGGGCCCGAGGCATCTGTCAACGGACACATACGCATCAGGGCCAAAAGTCAGGTGGGTCACAGCTGTCGTGCTACAAGCCAACTTACGGATCTGAGGAGGAAAGACTGAGCTGAATTCTAAACGTCCGGGCCTTAATAGGCAGGGAATATCCAAGATGAGCGATTAGAATTGACACAAAACTATCGTTCAGTATTTTAAAAAATCTGGTCCTGATTAGTGCGTGTCGTTAATAAACGTCTCTCACTCGTTTCACAGGGGATGGCTCTGAGCCTGGGTGACAAAATCAACCTCTCCCAGAAGAAGGCAAATGTCTGAAACAACTGTCGTTCCTCTGTCGTTCATCTTTCAGCCTTTTCATCGCAATACAATTAAGAACTCTATATGGTCGGATGCTTCTGTGCTCTTTTTTTTTTTTTTGTTTGTTTTTTTCACATAACTTCTTTGAAAAACTACATCTCTGCAATGTTTTTTTTTTTTTTTTCCTCCTGTCCAGTTTAATTTTCAATAAATATGTGTAATAAATAATGTCAAATCTGTGTTGCACAATGTGTTGTTTAAGTCTTTAAAGCCCCACATTCCACTCAAGGTATGTTGCCCTGTTCAGGCTTAGTGTGAATTAGTACTAATAAATAAAATGAAACTAATTCTTTTTGTTATCTAAAGGTTTCTATGGCCCCAAAGTTAAATGATTTTACGACGTCCAGCTTTCACAGCTCCAGGCTTTAATGAGCATTCCTCAGATTCCTCTTGAGACTTCTCACAGTGTGAGACTGAGATCAGTTTATTCTGTTAGTTCCCCAAAACTCACAATATCATGAAAACATACCTTAAGCAAGGACATCGTTTTATTTTGTTTTTTAAGATAAAGCAGTATAATCCTGTGATCTTTGTCAGACCCGTCTCCAACTTCTGGGGTCATCGTGATAATGAGATTGAGAAGGATTAGTGTTGGCACAGGCCTGCATATTTCACTTGCCCTCCTGTTTATAATTTATGAGTAAAGGGACTTTTCTGGTCGTAGGATAGATTAAAGGGTCAACACCCTGGTCACACATTTGCAATATCTGTAAAATCTGTCTCTCTGGGGGGTTGGATAAAGGCTGAAAGGTGGCTTTGAGGTCAGACCTTCAGCTGTGAAAATAAACGCTGGGCTCTCGGACCACGCTGTGGCAGTCCGGCTACTGTGCGCAGTGAACCGGTCCTTCTGTGTCGCGTACATTTTGTTCACAATAGTCGCAGACAAAACACTGAATGGAAAGGCTCACTCGCGTTTCTAAACTATTAAGCAATGTATTTATTGCGACTTTAAAAGACTCTTCGCGAGTGTCAAATATTTTTGGAATGCCTGAGTTGTACCATTTTCCTTTAGACCTCTTGGGTTTGAATGGGATTTTTCTTAAATAATTTGTCACAGCTTTTGAACGCATTAACCCCGTTATTCACACGAATTTAATTCTAAATCTGAAGTTATAATGACACCTTCACTATATCAAATACATTGACGACGATCAGACACGCGTTCTTCTCACACTAGGTGGCGCCACAGGTACCACGGCACAGTCAGTCCTCGTTGAGTCTATTTAAAGCTGTAATAGACCTTTTATATTATGACACGTGATTGACATGGTGGCAATACAAGTCGTGCTTTCGTCCTCCTCACGCCCGTAACGTCAGATTGAACAGGCTAATCGTCTCTTCTGTATAAAAGCATATTTAATGGATTTCCATCACAATGAGGGACAATCACGCCTTCAGACTGAAATACGCAACTTCAGTGTGAAATGTACACTTCAAATAAAAGTGTGAAACATTTTAACAGGTTTATAATGAGGGCAACAAATAAATAAATCTGTGTCTTCATGACAAAGCTCTGAATTTAAATAATCAATTCTGATTATGAGGAAGGCTAACGCTAACCAGAGCAAAAGTAGTAACTCCCTATTTTTTTTTTAACTTAAAGTATGTCCGTGTGTCTATCAAAGCTATGATTTTACCCTCAGCGTCTAGAATAGGGTGGTCAACGAATCAGTACATTATACAATGACATTGTGATTTCAAGACTAAGAAATATACTCTTTATGGAAGAATAATACTTTTAAAACAAAATTCTTCACGTTGAGAATCAATGAGGAGCACACTTATTTTTGTACCACATAGCTGCTTGTAATTACAAACTTGCCTTACTGAAAATAACACAGTTCAAATCAGCCCACCTCATCCAGTGGGGGTCATTTCCCAGATGGATCCATAAACTATTTAAAATGCAAATTGAGCGCATTGCACCTGAGTTTTTGACTCATAATAAAGCCAAATGCAAGATTGGGAACACGAGACAGGGTAGTTTTACCCTATTGGTGACGTGTTCTCGCACGTGTACTAGAGACAGAGTATCTCTAACTGCACTTTCAGTTGTTATGGAGCATGATTGAGTTAAGACCACAGTGGAGTGCACATTTTTCACAGTAATCTTTCCATCTCTGCAGTCTTTTATAGTCTTTTATAGTTTCGGGTGGACTGACAGTGTCATTACTGCAGGGAGGCATGGTGTTGTCTCAGGACAGGGCTGCAAAGCGGGTGTGTGTGTGTGTGTTAGAAATGGATGTGTGGTGGTGGGAGGGGGGAGGGAGGGGGGGTGTTGAGGCAGTCACACACACAGCCTGTAGAAGGGCCCCTAGCGCCAGACATTAGTACTGGCCTGGCTGATCACTCCTTCTTATCGGATCCACATCTCTCGGCCGGCGCAGTGTTGTCGCGGCAAGTATACTCGCGGTCAGGCGTCTGGACAGGCGGCCGTCGCTCCGTCCGGGATCCGTCTCCGTCTGTCACCGCGCGCAGGGCGGACTTAACACACCGACGTAGACCGGGAAAGGGGAGGGAGGGAGGGAGGGTTTGGGGTTTGGGGGGGGGTGGGGGGGGTGCAGAGAACAGTTTCTCTGCGATTCTCCACCACAGGGCCTGTTCTTCAGTTCACAGGGGAAAAAAAAAAAAAAAATGGGTGTTTCGGCGGCGGCGGAGCGCAGCGAAGTGTCCTCGATGGCAGGCTGGAAGGACGGCTCGGTGCAGGAGAAGTACCGCCTGGTGGTGGTCGGAGGCGGCGGCGTCGGGAAATCAGCCCTGACCATCCAGTTTATCCAGGTCAGTAGCGGGTTTTTTTTTTTTTTTTTTGGATCCCCCTCTTGAATTCACCTCCTGG